>NC_064812.1:38318347-38356744 GCF_023721935.1 Panthera uncia | reverse complement strand
TCTATTATCTATCATCTATGTATCTATCTATCTCTTTATCTGTCTCTATCTCTCTCTCTATTATCTCTATCTATCTATCTATCCATCCATCTATCTATTTCCCAACACCCTATAAAACAGGTTCTGTTATTATTCTCATTTTGTAGATGAGGATGCTAAAGCAGAGGGGGGTTAAATAACTAAGTAGCCCAAGGCCACACAAAGCATCTACCTTCTAGAATATGTCGTGTAAAGAAAGTGCCAGGCAGAGTCAGTGCTCAGAAATATTGTTTCCTGTTGCCTTTTCCAGTACAGTGAATATAGTCTGTGTAACAAGAGCTTCTTTGTGCCAGGAAACAAATTTTATAGTCATTGTCTCGTTGAAGTCTTCACTACAACACTGGAGGGTGAATAATTTTTAAATGTATTTTTAAAGTGAATCAATTTGTAATTATACAGGCAATAGCCAAATACATCTGTCATACAAAATATTAAACTTTATAGGAAGCACTCAAACCCACATGACCCTCCAAGCTCAGTCCCAGCCCCCCCAGAGTCACTGCTATTATTGTATTGGTGTATATCCTCCAGAACTTCCTATTGACGTATATAGACAGATCGTTATACCTGGCATATTGAAGAGTGGTTTTGTAAACTGCTCATTCTGAAAATGCCTCAGTTTCACTCGGGGAATTTTTTCCATGTCAGTTCATAAAAACCAACTCTATTCTTGTTATCTGCTCCTAGCAGCCGTTGTCCCAGAGTTTATTTAGTCATCCCCCTCTGATACTCAATTAATGAGGTGAGTAATATTATCTTCATTTGAGGGCTGAGTACCTTGTCCAAGGCCATCCAACTGGAAAGTGGCAGAGCTGGGCTCCAGCCCACTTCCATTTGGTTCTAAAACCAACAGTCATAACCACTAGAGTATGAATGAACACAAACATAAATTTTGTTTTAAAGTCAAATGAGGGGCACCTTGTGGCTCAGTTGGTTGAGCGTCTGACTCTTGGTTTTGACTCAGGTCATGATCTTATGGGTTCTTGAGTTCAAGTGCAGTGTCGAACTCTGCTCTGCAAGAGCCTGCTTGGGATTTCTCTCTCTCTCTCTGTCTCTCTCTCTGTCTGTCTGTCTCTCTCTCCCCCTCTCCCCCCACTCTTGGGGGGGGTTTCTTTTCCCCCCCCCCAAATACATAAATAAACATTAAAAAAATAAAGTCAAATGGAAACTCAGTAGTTACCATATTTATTTGTTCAATACACGTTTATTGAATGTCTACTATGTGTCACAACAAGTGGTGAGGAATCTCTTCCCTGAAGTTTCTCCTCTCTTGACTTCCAGCTCTCCCTCATACCTCCTTGCCTACTATAAAAATCCGTTGGCTCTTCTTCTTGTCCTGCCAATCCCCCCAGGGCTTTATCCTTGGTCATTTCCCCTTTTCCTTCACTTGGCTCAGTCTCCAATTGTTCTTTCTGTCCACTCTTCTACTTGACAACAAAAGTCTTCATTTCCAGCACTACTCCCTCACCCAGCTCCAGATTCATGCTTCCACCTGCCTCCAGGATGCCTGCTGGGGGGTATCTCATAGGCATGTAAAATCAACATGTCTAAATCTTAACTCATTATCCTACCCCTCAAATCCACTCCTATTCTGATTAACGGTATCATAGTTTAGGGTGGCCCAAGTTGGTGTCCTCAGTGCTATCCTTGACCTCTCACTCTTTTGTAGCCCCCAATCCCACTTAGTCGACCGACCCCACTGGTTCAATCTCCCAAATAGTCCTTGGATTTGCCCTCTCCTCCCTGTCACCAGTCCCCTGTCATAATTCAAGCCTTCAGTGACTTCTCCTGGACTAGCTCAAACACCTCTCCTCCCCAGTTCGTCAAGCTCCCAAAAGCACAAGACCTGTTCTTCTGTTAGCCCTCAACTGAGCTCTGGGATTTCGGGTGTGTTTCTAGTGGAGGCATGTTCCAATCATCTGAATGTCTGGTGTGTAAATGCCTAGAGCTCATTTAGTTTCCCGAAGCACTTTTTTGCTAGCTCCTGTGCATGAATGTGTCATTAAGCTGAGAATTTCTTACCATTAAACTAATTTCTCAGCTTTGTGCTTTAGAAGCATTACAAATACTATCTTTTTCACTACCTTTTGTGTGGTGATGATTGCAGGTCTGTCATCAGTGCTTGGATCTTTCATATTAATCACACAGTTAGCAAATGTATAGACTAAGAACTAGAACTGGTAGTAAAATATATAGCCTTTCTCTAACTGTACTGCACGCAAGGACATTTTTATTTCCTTACCACATCAACTGAATGTTTCATTTTATAAAGCACTTTTTAATGCTGTGGTTGGTGCCTCATGATGCAGGAAGCCCTGAGACTGTTCTGAGAAACATGGATACCCTTCACTCTTCATACAGAATCATAGAAACAAAAATTACACTGTCTCAGAGCTAAATAAAAGAAAGATTCGGCTCCCCTTTTCGTATTTCTGTGACACATCAGTCTGTTTTGTATGAATCAAAGGGTCTAGAACTCCAGAGATGTGACCATTTTCAGTACATAATGGCACTAAAGCAGTTCACGTCTTCCCTTTTAGAACCTGGGGTATATTCATTCAGGCCTTAGAATATAGCTGGATGCAAAAATACAGCGATATTTGTCACATGAATTTTCACATTCAATCGAATAATTATTTGCTCAAGGGAAAAATAAATGCTTCCTGAGGCTCCAAAGTGTTAGATACTGAGTAATCTTGGTTTGGGAGATGACAGAGATATAATTTTGTGAACGGCAGCCCTATTCTCATGAAAGCCATTTGTTTTCAGTTCACCTCTCTGCCTGTACCTTTGTTCATTCGTTGATTTATCTTCCTATCCACATGTTCAGCAAATACCAAATGACACTGGAGACACAGTGTGTTCTAATGGGAACAGATAAGGGTAGTTAGTACGTCAAAGTTGGGTTTCTAAGATTTCTTGGCTGTTTGCATAGACCCAAAATTTAAATCATACTTCTTTTATCTGTGATCATCCCTTATTCAACAAGCAGTTATTAAACATTGCTATGTCAGGGCCTGTGCTGGTGTTACAGAGATTAGGAACACATGGGCACAGTGCTGGCTCTTGGGCAGCTTAGGTGATAGGAAAGAAAGAAGAATGAGTAGATACTATAATAATGCAATATGGAAAGCTCAGTGATGGTGATCCATGTCTGGGCACGCAGAGGAGGCATCCCTAAGTTGAGTTGACAGGATGAGTTGCAACTGGCCACTTCAGGTTCAGGAGGGGTGGGCAGCAGAAGACATAGGCCATTTGAAGGAGTGTTCGGAGCTGAGAAGAGAGAGGGGGACAGGGCCCTGGTCTTAGAGAGCCATATTTGCTTTAATGAACTTTATCCTGCAGGTGACAAGAATCCATTGTGCTCTGGATTGATGTGGCAGCAAATGATGGAGGGGATGACTTGAAGGGAACAACTGGAGTGGAGACCAGTTAAGGGGCTGCTGCAGTCTTCCAGGACGCAGATGATGAACGCTTGAGGGGCAGTGGAGAGAGGATGGAGATGAGAACACAGATTCGAGAACTACTGGAAAGCCTGAATCGGCAGAGGGAGGGTGTGGGTGGAAAGACAATGAAAATGCAAGGAATCCCAGGTTTCTGGCATTGGTGAAGGGACGGTAGATGGTAGCACCAACTGGGTAGAAAATACAGGGGGGATGGTGTTTGGTCATGTTGAACGTGAAGTATGCGTGTGACATTAAGAATGCCTGGGTATGGAGTTTTAAGGGGAAGACCTGGGCTGAAGGCAGGAATTTGAGTGCCGTTAGCATGCAGGTGTTTGCCAAACAGAGTATGACGCCACTGACAAAAATTGAAAACACCATGCAAGACCGATCTGCAAAAGTCATCCCTGTGTCTGCTCTGAGAATATTGGTAATGAATATTGATGTTAAATTAAATAGGGATGGTATGCTTTCCAATGGGTGCCCTTAGAGATATACTTCTTAACCCGGTGCTAAGAAGAGTCGAGTTTCTTCTGAGCAAGCGAGTATGCTTTTATTCCACATTGTACCCCCACCCCCGACCCGATAAAGTTCAATAGCTTCTATTTTATTACTATAACATAGGTAAGTACATTGTATTCATTTTTAAAAAAAAAAATTTATTTTATTTTATTTTTTTAACGTTTATTTATTTTTGAGACAGAGAGAGACAGAGCACGAACGGGGGAGGGTCAGAGAGAGAGGGAGACACAGAATCTGAAACAGGCTCCAGGCTCTGAGCAGTCAGCACAGAGCCCGATGCGGGGCTCGAACTCACATACCGTGAGATCCTGACCTGAGCTGAAGTCGGACGCCCAACCGACTGAGCCACCCAGGCGCCCCCATTGTATTCATTTTTTAAGGTTTACAGTTCAGTGGTTTGTAATATATTCAGAGTTATGCCGCCTTTACCACAATTTTGAAACATGGCTATCACCCCCAAAAGAAACCCTGTACCCATTATTTCATTCTTTTTGATTGTTGAACCATCTTCCCTGGCATGAATATACCACACTTTATCCATTCATCAGTTGATGAATGCTTTTATCTTATAGACCAGCACTGTCTAATAGATTCACAATGAGAACCACAAACGTGAGCTGTAATTTTAAATTTTCTAGTAGTTGTATTTTTTTAAAAGAGGAATAGATAAAACTAATTTTATTAAGATATTTTAACCCAATATATCTAAAATACTATTTCAACATGTAATCAACATTAAAAAATACGAATGATATATTCTACATTTTCTTTTATACTAAGTTTATACTAAGTTTAAACTTAGTTTATGTTTTTATACTAAGTTTATACTAGGTTTAAGTTTTCTTTTATACTAAGTTTATACTAAGTTTATCTTTGAAATACGATGTGTATCTTTCTACCCAGGATTCATCTCAACTTAGACTAGCTTCTTTTCCAGTGCTAGTGGCTGCCATATTGAACAGCTGAGTTCGATGGTATCTAAACTGTGTCTGGTTTCCTTCTTCACTTGGGCTCCTTAGGAAGCTTTGAACCAAATTCATGGTAAGCAGTTTTTTGTTAATGTGATTCATGGCTCCAGACTGCTGCTCTACGTTTGTCTCCCTTTTGTTTTATCTTGTTACATTTGTTTTTAATTTATGCTACTTTGTTAGCCTTTATGTTCCTGCCCTCTCCTTTGGTAATTGCCTTGATGGGAGGTGGAAAACGCTGAAGGTCTTGAGAGGAAAACCACTGACAAAAAGGAGATCAATGTTTCAGTCGAGGCAAACAGCCAGTGAAGTGATTTGAGGAACTGAGCATAAGCCTATTCCTTTAGATGCGGCTGCTGACGCTCTCTCCACCTTTCTCTGGCTCCTTTGCCCCAACAGTCAACCTCAGCGAGCCACCACAGACAACATTTCTTCCATATACTATCAAAGAATGGAAATGAGTGCAGCTGAGTGTGACTGGTAGACATGGGCACCAGGAAATAGGCCAGATATTACTTGGAGTTAATTGATTTCGAAAACATTCAGTGACTTGGCAAAACAAAACAAAACAAAACAAAACCCCAAACGGGCCACCTCCTAAATTGCAGGGTAGAGAGAGCAAGCAAAGCAAATGATCCTTGATGCTTTTCCACTATACACATTATTATGCAATAAACTTTCTTAGACACTGAAAGATATACCGTATATTCTTTCTCATCTCTCTGCCTTCCTATATGTTCTTCCTATATGTTCTGCCCTCCCCATAGTGCCCTTCTCCCTCTCTTGCCTTCCCAAGCTTCAAAACCCGGTTCAAATATCGCTTCAGTGAAGACTTCCTCAATTCCTGCGGCCACAGGGATTTGTGGTATCCTTTTTACTACACTTACCACACTCGTGTATCTATGCCCTGCACCCGGCGATATGCACCGGCTCTTGGGCAGACAGGAACCATGTCGCCTTCATTTCTGTGTTCCCACACTTAGCTGGGAAGCTGGCATGTAGTTGGTGCTCAATGGATGTTTGTTGGTGAGTAAAGAGAGCAAGTCACTGGAGCCTTCTAGGTGCTGGGCAGCGTACTCTCTGTGTGTGTCTCATCCACCTTTCACAACCCCGAAGCTCTTCTCTGATAAAGAAGGTGGGACTTATGCAAGGTCAAACAACTCACCTAAGGTCATGCAGCAAGTTAGTGGCAGAGCTTCAAAAACACCTACTTTTGAGGGGTACCAATCTGTAAGAGACAAGCTTTTTTGTCGTTTCATAATGGCCTCAAGGACTAAAGCACTGAATTTGTTTCAAATTGGACACAGTAGGGCCCTTTTCTACCAGAAGAAGCTATTGCTTCCTTTCAGCCAAGCTAGAAATGGTTACTATAGACAAATAGCATATATATCTCTATACACGATACATATATGGGGTCATTGCTTTGAACACATGTCAGGGTACTCGGCAAGACAATAGAAGTCACTGACCTAAAAACACTAGCAACTCATTATATTTGTGTGAAATTGAAATAATTTTGCATTAAGAACTTTAAAAACATTGTGTTTGAATTTCTGTGATTGCCTGCCACACTCAGATTCTGGAATCATATCCCGAATTACAACTTGCTTGTTAAAGCAATTAATTTACTTTCAAAATTGAAATCCTTGCTGAAACTTGTTAAGGCCCAGGTCCATTAGTCTATTGATATCAGAAATAATTTCCAAAGTCCACATTCTAAGCACATTAACTGATGTACAGTCATCAGCTGGTAAACCTTTAAAAAAACTATATACTTTGTGAAAGGTCAACAGAAAATGAATTCATGAATCCACAAATTTATTCCTTAATGATGGAACAGTTCTATGTTTCAGATTTTTCCAAGCATCTTGTTTCTTAACATCAAAGACTTTAGTTTCAAGTGCTATTATGCCTTCTCACTGGAATATTTTTGCTAAGAATTTTCTTTTTAAATAGGAAAGCAAGCTGTCATGGAATAAATGGGGAGGCTGAATAAATGCACAGCTGGAGGCCTGCCCCCATCCCTCATGCTCTGTACACACTGGAACATTAGGAGAAGTATGTACAGGAGCCTGGCTGGCTCAGTGGGTTAGACGTCCTACTCTTGATTTTGGCTCAGGTAAGGATCTCATGGTTTGTGAGATCGAGCCCCACGTCATCCTCAGGCTCTGTGCTGACATTGTGGAGACTGCTTGGGATTCTCTCTCCCTCTCTCTCTGCCCCTCCCCACTTGCACACACCCTTTCTCTCCCTCTCTCTCAAAATAAATGAAACTTGAAAGAAAAAAGAAAATATGTAAAAACTGAGAGCTTTAGTATCAGGTGCTGTTTAACTTCCACTCAACCAATTATAGTTCACCTTGGAAAATTCTTTATATATGTAATTTATTGTCAGGTTAGCTAACATACGGTGTATACGGTGTGCTCTTGGTTTTGGAGGTAGATCCCCATGATTCATCGCTTACATACAACATCTAGTGCTCATCCCAACAAGTGCCCTCCTCAATGCCCATCACCCATTTCCCCCCTGCCCTACCCCTCTCCCCTTGGAAAATTCTATAAAAATGTAAAAGACAAAACTGGTTGTCTAGTTTCAACATGGACAGGCACTGAGTTTTCTCCTAGAAAAATTTTAGAACGTGTTAGCTTTGAGTGCTTTCCACTGAAATGGAATAGACTTGTTTCTCTATCAAAGAAATGTGGGGTATGACACTACTTGTAACTTGGGGCTACAACTGTCATTTTAATATCAGGCAAAATCTATTTCCCTTTGCTTTCCTCTATTTTTTGGTTCATATCCTTCTCTTTTCATTGTGAATATGAAGTGGCATATGAATAGAGGAATAGGAGTGGAAAAATCCTGAGAAGTAGATAAGCTTCTTTAGCAATTCTGATCTGTTGGCTGACCCGGGGCTGGAAGCTAGGGTGCTTGCCTGGTCATCCTGAATCAGGTTTTGTGTAAATGTGATTTGAACAGGTTGCCAAGGGCACAGGTGCAGGAGCCAAGGGCATTATGGTGTTCTCTAGCTTGTCTTCTTTCCAAAGAGGAAGGATAGAGGTTATCTCAGTATCTAGGAGTCTCATACCCCTTTGGGCGGTAAGACTCACATGTAGAAGATTCCAGCTGAGTTCTAGGTGCAGGACTTCAAGAACAAACCCCCTCGACACTCATTACCATATCTGACACCCACAAGAACACTGTCAGAAGACATAAAAATTACACGTAATAGGGAACCAGATCCTTCTAAGTATAGCAGAAGGACCAAAACCTCCACAGGTATTTTCTTTTTCTTTAAAAAAATATTTTCAGGTTTTATAAGTATAGGATCATGGAAATGGAAGTATGCAGATCATAGAATACCATAGGCTTTTAACTGTCAGTTTGATTTTGAGCTTCCTGGGATCAAAGCAAGTTGGGAAACCATCAGTTGCATGACTTATATTTTTAAGGACCAAGAATGCTAAAACTTCAATGAAACAAAACTTTAAGGGCATAAACTTGAAATTTCCAGATGGGTCTTCATAAATGTTGGTCCTAACAATATCCCTAAAATAGAAAGGAGAGTCTTAGGCAGGGGTGAGGGGAATGTTTAGCTTACTATTTACTTTGTTTTAGATAGAAAAGAAAACACTCTTAAAAATTGAATATGCTTTTCCTCAGTGCAAATCACTACCTGAGAGTAGGCCAGGCCCTTAATGGAACACACATCTGGGTTCTAGGAGACTCTAATGCACTTTAGAAGTTATAATAAATTTGCTCATCAATGGAGAACAGAGCCATTTTCTTCATTCTTTTTTTTTTTTTTTTTAATGCTTATTTATTTTGAGAGAGGGGGCAGAGGGGGCAGAAAGAGAGGGAGAAAAGAGGATCCCAAGCAGGCTCCATGCTTAGCATGGAGATTGATTCAGGGCTTGATCCCAAGACCCTGGGATCATGACCTGAGTCGAAATCAAGAGTTGGATGCTTAACCAACTGTGCCACCCAGGCACCCCTAAAAGTTTATTTTTTAATCTATGTCTATGTGCCATATGCCAAGAACTTTGTTAAATATTTTACATGTACTAGAACATTTGATCTTCACAATTGCTTCATTATTACAGATGAAGAAATGGAAACACAGATTAGCTGAATGGTTATTCTTGCCCAGGGCAATAAAAGTGTAAAGGAAGAGCTGGGATTTGAACCCAGGTAATTTAGCTTCTGAGGCCATGTATGTTGCATGTACATGTACTAACTTTCCATGTCCATGTCCATGTACTAACCATGCTGGTTAGTGTTTCTCTAAAGTACTCATTAACCAAGGCAGGCTTTTGTAAGGGAGTGAAATGGACACATTTCAGTTTACAAAATACATAGATTTTCAAGGCATAAGAACTCCAAATATAGCCTAATAACGAAGTAAAAAAAAAATCTTTGTGTAAGTCATCTTGGAAACTTAATGCATTCTGCTTTTTTTCTTTCCCCCACATGTAGGAAGGATGCCATTTCAGAAAATGTAGGTCCCATTTGAAATGGAGAACAGGATCACATCAGCTAACAATGGTCCTCTTCTAAGTTTTAACTGAAAAGCTTCTCTTTCTAAGATCAGCAAGCAGGCTTAGCAATCCCGTCCAACATTCTAAAGCCAGACCTCCTGTGTTTATTAGGCAATGTGGTCTAGTGGAAAAAGCAAAGATTTTGGAGACAGACGCTGGCATTGACTAGCTTTGTGACCTCATTTAATCTCTCCAATCCTTTCTTTTCTGAGAAAAAGACTGTATCTTGTTATGAAGGTTTGAGATAATAAATCGAAAGTGCATGGCTTAGGAGGTGCTCAAAACCTGGTTGAAGCTAGTATTATTGTTGTCAACGTGATTACCTGGGTGTAAGGAGAGAGATTAGCCTTTATAATTAGTGATGACAATTTTGTTGTTTGGGCTAATACTATTCAATGAAACTTTATTTGCTACCAATTTCATTTAACATCCGAGAAAGCATTGTGGGGAAACAAGATGGATAAACACCAAGTCTCTGCTCCCAGGAACCTTATAATCCAATAATAAATCACATCATTATAATAGAGTTTGAAAGCAGTTCGGTTTGGTGGAAGAAAGGCCTCAAATAAAGCAATTATGTAAGATGAGGTCATGTCCATTGGGGCATGATGCAGGTCTTGAGTGCCAGGAGGCAGAGTTCATTCGTAATTTGGTAGGCAAAGTCTTGTGGGCAGAAGAGTAACCCCTAAAATCAGCACTTTAATTTAAAGAGCTTAATCAAGTGAAAAAAATGGTGGCAGGGAGTCTGACTACTGATATGATCCAGTGCGAGAAGAGCACGTCCTTGAATCTGGTTTTCCAAGATTGGTGGAAGAACGGAACTGGTCACTTGCTTTCTCTTCTGGGGTCTTTTCATGGCTCAGGGAAGTGTTTGGCTGAGGTTCAGGTATTTCGTGTGGACATGGAACAGGGAGAAACTGACTGACTTCCTGGAGGATAAGTCACCATTCGGTGGCACCAAACTACCCAGCTAAGGTATATATGCACCCTTGAGTCCACATCTCATCAGATTGCTCAAAAAGCAAAGTAGTTCTCTCTTTAGACCCCCAATTCTTAAGCTTTGGGACCAAATGTCTAGGATTCCAAAATAACATTTTGATGAAACACCTAATTAAGTGCCTATGCCTGGTAACAGTTTACTAATGCAATGTAACTCCAATTTTTTTTAAATGATTTTTTTTAAACATTTATTTATTTTTGAGACAGAGAGAGAGAGAGAGAGAGAGCATGAACAGGGGAGGGTCAGAGAAAGAGGGAGACACAGAATCTGAAACAGGCTCCAGGCTCTGAGCTGTCAGCACAGGGCCCAACACGGGGCTCGAACCCACGGATCATGAGATCATGACCTGAGCTGAAGTCGGACGCCCAACCGACTGGGCCACCCAGGTGCCCCTAAAAAATGATGTTCTATTTAGAGTGTTGTATCATTAGTATTTTCAGGATTTATTTTAATCATTAATCTTTGACACAGAATAGGAAACAAAAATAGCATTCCTATTGAATGCTAATGTGTCAGTAATTTGAAAAGATTTCCTGTGACTAAGTTAAAAACATTTTATTGATGTATTATAGAATTTCCGCTAGAGAAGCTACATATCCTGCAGTGAGTAGAGAGTGATTTTAAACCTTGGGGATGTGATTCAATAAATAAGCAGAGGAAAGAAACACAAAAGCACGTAAGTCATGTATGTAAGGTTGTTTAGCATAGTGTCTGACAAATAGTAAATGTCCCAAATAATAGATGGTATTATTTTGAAATCCATTTAAATAAAAACATTTTCTTTCCCAATTTATTTTTTTTTTATTTTTATTTTTTAACGTTTTATTTATTTTTGAGACAGGGAGAGACAGAGCATGAACAGGGGAGGGTCATAGAGAGGAAGACACAGAATCTGAAACAGGCTCCAGGCTCCGAGCTGTCAGCACAGAGCCCGATGCGGGGCTCGAACTCACGGACCGCGAGATCATGACCTGAGCCGAAGTCGGCCGCTTAACCGACTGAGCCACCCAGGCACCCCTCTTCCCCAATTTATATTGACCAAATTAGCTCATATTATGAACATAAAACTATTACTGCTAAAATAAGCTAAGTGTATTGTAAGTCTGTAGAAATGAGTCATCTAGGATCAGAAAAAACCTTCTCATCTACAGAACAACATATACAATGATGCTGGATTTTAGGCAAGACAAAATCCTCACTCATTAGCTACAATCACACTTACAATTCTGCGTTTATGAAAGGACGGGGGTGTGCAGAAAGTACACTTACCTATTTTTGGAATGTTCTCAGAAGCCAAGGTTAAGATAATAAGAGGCTTCTTCTTAAACTCATTAAAATAACCAGAAAACTCTTGCCTCAGCATCACGATTAATCAAGGCTTACCTAGACTTGAAGCTTTCTTTCATGGCTTTTGGTTCTTCAAAACTTATCATAAGTTCCTTTTTTTGATTGGTGGGGGGCAGAGACTGAGAAGATTGGAAGAATTTTAAAAGATTATCCTAAAATATTCTAGAGCTTCCTAAGTCTCTAAAATAAAAATATGCTCACTGCTCTTAATTCTCTTGTGTGTGTGTATGTGTGTGTGTATAAAGAATAAAAATAACAACAGGATATAAAACCTATTTATATACAAATTACAATGTGATTGGAACATTCAATGTTTACTATTAAAAGGAGGATTCTTGTTGAGACTGAATTAGAAAGAGTGGTTAACAGGCCTCATCGAATTAATTTGCATACATTTTCTAATTTAGCAAACTGGAGAGAAATCCTCTTCATAGGTTTCTTGACATTTCATGTGGGCGGTTTTACTTGGATGGTAGCAAGTCAGTCATTTGATTCCACCCAATTAGGCAGGGTATTAGGTTACTGAAAAGAAAAACAATTAAGGAAGGGGTAAAAAAGGCAGGGTGCTTGAGGGGACTGACTCATCTGACTGTCCCAAGTAGACTCCGTAAGTATGCAGCTGAAGCATATATTGTAGATTTAGTCTTCATTCTGAATTACCTTTAGAAATTTTTCAAAACTTCCCACTATTTTAACAATCTTGTAATTCCTATGTGACTTATAACGACTCAACAGAGCAAAGATAAATGTTACTTCAAGGCACTACCCGGGACGCATCTGCCATTTTTATTTATTTATTATTATTATTTTTTTTAACGTTTATTTTTGAGACACAGAGAGACACAGCATGAACGGGGGAGGGGCAGAGAGAGAGGGAGACACAGAATCGGAAGCAAGCTTCAGGCTCTGAGCCATCAGCCCAGAGCCCGACGCGGGGCTCAAACTCGCGGATCGCGAGATCGTGACCTGAGCTGAAGTCGGACGCTTAACCGACTGAGCCACCCAGGCGCCCCATGCATCTGCCATTTTAAAATGGAATAAGCTCTCTGGAGATGATATACCTTCTCTGGTGGTCATCAGTGAACCTGCCGGCATCTCCCTTCTCTCCCCTCCAGGCACATGGTAAGGTTGCATCTCCTTGCTCCCTTGAAATGAGGAGTGGCCATATGACTGGTTCTGAACACAGGGTGTGGCCAACCTGACACGTGTCACAGTGGAGCTTGTGTGACTTGTCAGTGCTCCTTCCCTTGCCAGGGTGACCACTAATGTTACAGAGGGTGAAGGCACCATCGGTGGAGTCCCTGGGTGAGAGCGACAGGAGCAGGGTATCTTGCCAAGCGGGGGTGGGCACGGAGCATCAGAAAGAAATGAGCTGTGTTACTACGCTGAGCCACTGAGGTTTCACGGTTGTTATCCATCATCCAGCCCGTCCTCACTAATATACCTGCCTCGCCAGGAAAAGATAGAATCCAGGTGGTGAGTTTTTTGCAAAGACAGAGAGACGCAATACGCTGGGTGGCACAGTAAAATTTATTTGTCTTTATGATTTACACACAGTAATTAAACACACAAAAGACCAAACACGGTCAAGATGGCCATATGTAGCTTCAGAAATGACTGGTCCCAGATCAATCACGCAAACCTTCATTCAGCTTAGAAATGAGTTTCTTTTTAATGGTTTTAATCTTTTTATTCAGTCCCCAAGGCTGGTACAGTTCAGTACAAATGTTTCTGCTATTTTGTTATCGTCAGGCACATGATGTTTACCAATTCCCAGGAAATAAGTGAAATCAACAAAAAAGTCCTGTGACAATTGAGCATGTTTTCACAGGAATAAATTTGATGAGCTTATTACAGTTTGATACAGTTTAGCTATCAGACCTACATATGAAACATGAAACAAATTGCATTTGTTTTAAGGATTTATTTCTTTTAAAATATTTACCACACTTTTTTGTGCAAGAGTTCCATTGATTTCTTTGGTTTTAAACATTATAGCTCCGTGTGATCTAAATATAGTTTTATTTGTACCAAACATCAGGAATAAAAACATTAAACAAAATTTCAGAAGGTAAAAATGGAATTATTGCTTCAGTATAAAAAAATGTCTGGCCCATTTGGGTACTATTTCTATTATTGCTTTGCTTCTATTGGAAAACTATCCTGGAAATCAAGGAATGTACCCCCATAGCTCCCTGCTGAAAGTACAATTTGGTTGTACGTTATCATCTATTATTAATGCGCCCTACCTTCACCAAAGCTATCCTGATCTCGTCCTTAAAAACAAAACAAAGTGAAACAGCATAAATAAATAAGCTTACGTAGGGGATACAATAAATAAGCTACCAGAAATAAGAATAAAGAATATTGTAACATAAAGCCCTATGGTGCTGTACAATTAAACAATGGCTTCAGATTTTCAAGGTCTCTAAACACAGCTTTTGTTTTATAACACAGTTTTAGTGCTGGTATGCAGCTGACAGATCTAGAGAAGAATACCTTTCTGTTGTTTTCATTACCTAAGAATGAAAACATAGTGGCTATAGTTGTAAATTCTGCCCTGTGGAAATTTACTAGATAGGTACCATTGTCAATTTTGGACTGTTGCCTAGTTGTAGAGCACAAATCTTAGGGATTAAAAAAAACCCAATAATAATATTCCTTCAATTCTTAGTGGTTTCTTGGTCTCCAGAATAGTTATAGAAACAAACAGGGAAGAAATCAGACTCAAAAGTTTTGCTGCCTTCTTTTCTTCGCATCCATTGCATCCAGAATGGGTTGTCTTTTCGCCGTGTATCGTTGACGAAGCTCTTCTATTTCTCGTTCCATCATGGGGTCCAGTGCTTTTAACCGCATCTGTAGTTCTTCTAGACTTAGATTTTTTAACTAGAAACAGAAAAAAGTGAAGATATCAATACAGGATAAAATTATCTACAATAGGTTAAAATCTAACGGGGTTTAGCATGAATATTTCAGCGAACTCTCTACAATGTCTTTGAAATATGGTTCAATAACTAAAACAGGAATTCCTTCACTAAAGAACCAAAAAGTCACGCCTTATAAGAATCTTAATTCTGCAACAAAAGCAATAAAAAAAACCTCTGCTTTTAGGAAAGAACAAATGAGAAAAATAAGCAGATGAAAAGTATTAGTTTTTTAAAGAAGGGCAGAAAAACAAATCCACCATTGCCAACACACGGACTTTCAGGATATGCTCCGGATATATTCACTCTAACCTCTCACATCCTTGCCAGCTCTGGAGCACTGTCATAATTGTGAACACTTGAAGAGATCACCCGAGAATGTGACAAGATTGAATGCAGGTTAAATTACCCATTCTATCCTGCATTTTACCAATTGCTTAAATTTTAAGTACTTGGTTAATCAAAAAATTAAATTACCTAGAATACTTCTATCCCAAACATTTTGATACAATAAGGTTTTTAATTTATGCCTCAAAATATCCCAAGCCTGATATATTAGTGCCGAGTAAATTCTGACCTGCTGGTCAATTTGAGAATAAACTATCAGCTTTTTACCACATACATTATAGTTCGACAATAATGATGTGATTTGACTAAATGATCTAGTTTGACCACAGTGATTCAGTTCAATTACTCTGGCTTCCAGAGACAACACTAGCAATCCTTTACTGGTTTTCTGTATAACAGGAGGTGAGAGGCCTCAGGTCAGGGGGATGAAATCCATTCTACATAACAGGATCTGTGGCATGCTGAGCTTTACTGTAATTATTTATATGTGAAAAAAGCAGGGCCCCTGGATGGCCCAGTTGGTTAAGGGTCCAACCTTGGCTCTCAGGTCATAATATTGCAGTTTGTGGGTTTGAGCCCTGTGTCAGGCTCTGTCCTGATAGCTCAGAGCTCGGAGCCTGCTTTGGATTCTGTGTCTCCTTCTCTCTCTGCCCCACCCCACTCATGCTCTGTCTCTCTTTCAAAAATAAATACACATTAAAATTTTTTTTATATGTGAAAACAGCAAGATATGGATTATCTCCTGAGAAACATATTTTTAAGATGCCCTGAAATATATAACCTGACACTTGGGCTTTATCTTACTAACATTTAAAAAAAGTCTAAAACTTTGTCTCATTCCGAAACTATTAAAGCAATGGTGGCAGGTAAGTGGTTTTAAAAAAATCTGCTAAACCACAGTGATTTACAGAATGCTATTACATATTCAGCATCTTGGTAGGTACTGTAAGGAAAGCAAAGAAGCACTGAACTATTTCTTTGCCTTAAGAAACTTGCAAATTGGGGCACCTGGGTGGCTCAGTCTGTTAAGCGTCTGACTTTGGCTCAGATCATGATTTCATGGTTCATGGGTTGGGGCCCACATCAGCCTGCTTGGGATTCTCTCTCTCTCTCTCTCTCTCTCTCTCTCTCTCTCTCTCTCTCCCCGTCTCCCTCCCTCCCTCCCTGCCCCTCCCCTACTTGCACTCTCTCCCTCTCTCTCTCTCTCTTAAAAAAAATAAATAAAGGAAACCTGCATATTAGTCAGAAGGGTGAGATCAGCAACTAGAAATATGTAGGACTGACACAAGACCCTACTGCATATAGTACAGATTGACTGCAGTGACAGGTTCTTAAGTCCATGAATAAGCTTCTCATGTACCCAATTTTGCAGGTTCAGTGTACATTTTCCTGGGGACAACATCTATTGCTTCTTGGTCTTTTTTTTTTTTTTTTTTAAACAGATTCCCAACAAAAAGAGAGAAGCGTCACTAAGCTGATCCCTTTTAGGGGAGCAGGGACCATGCTGGTCCTTGAAAAGGGGGGTGTCTCAGAGATGAGCAGGGCCCTGAGGAGGAAGCTCCACCATATTGAGGAAGGACTATGGTTGCTGCAGAACCAGGGGCTGGTGGGGTCCCAAGCTAGGCAAAGCAGGGTTTGGACTTTAGGGAATCATGATCTGCTCCACAGCAGGAGAATTCCATGAGAGTAATTCAGACTTGGTCTTATATGGTAACACTTGCAGCAATTTTTTGTTTTAATAAGAGAACTGTCTTCGGTTATTTTATGAGCCAAATCAGAAAGTGCTCTCATTACTTTATAGTCAACATGTCAATTTTAACCAAAAATAGCATTTTTCATCTTGATCCTTCCACTTTCCTCACCTTACCTGGCCCTAAATTACTCTTGGTTCTAAAAAATCCATTCTCACTGAAAAAGGTTTGTCACCACTGAGGATACTGAAAAGAATGAGTCACAGACTCTGAAGTAAATTCAAAAGAGGCGTTCCAAAAATATAGGCATGACAGTGTTACGGGAAAGAGTATGTGGGCTCCCAGGATGATGATTCTGAAGGTGAGTACCACTTGCCTTGGTGTATGAAAAGTTCTGGTGTGTACATATATATAATAATATATATATACAATATGCCCTGTCATAAAAAGAAGCTACTTTACTATATCACACCATTATAGGCATTTATATTATCATGCATTGTATTTTATCATATTCTTCACTAATTTTTAACCCAAGTACTAATCATGCCACTATTAATATGGCTAAATATGTTCAAATCTCTGGGAGGATAAAGAATAAGCCAATAGGGGACTTCAGAACTTTCTGAACTGGACGAACAGGTGATGGCGGGGGTGGGGGTGGGGTGGGATGAAGAACCAATTAGACACCACATAGGGCCTTGTTTCCCTGAGAAAGATGGGGCACTTGGGTGGCTCAGTCGGTTGAGCGTCCGACTTCAGCTCAAGTCATGATCTCGCGGTTTGTGAGTTCGAGTGCCGTGTCAGGCCCTGTGCTGACAGCTCAGAGCCTGGAGCCTGCTTCAGATTCTGTGTCTCCCTCTCTCTCTGCCCCTCCCCTGCGTGCGTGCTCTCTGTCTCTGTCTCTGTCTCTCAGAAATAAATAAATGTAAAAAAAAAAAAAAATGAAAGAAAGACACGTCTGGGTGCTGTCTACATGCGATCCCATTTCACTTTTGTCTCTTTTTCAGTCCACACTAATCTTCCCATCTCTGAATTTCAATATAACATTCATAATTTAAACAACACAATTTAGTATTTGATTCTAAATTTATTTATTATTATTTTGTAATTGACTTTTATGAATGAGTTTCAGGTCCCCCTGTCAGATATTCTAAAAAATATTTAAACTTTAGATACTGTAAACATGGTTAGAAACGATCAAACTGTACTGCTAAATACCATGGCATGAGGCTGGGTAAATAGAAATACAGAAAAAAATGATTCAAAGGAATGGGTTACTCTAAGATCAGGAGAAATAGCATCAAAGCAAAGGAAAACAATTTTTGCATTAACGTGTTCCTGTAAATATTTTATACTACCTTACTGGGGCAAATTACCAACAGTTTATAAATATTATATTACAGTAATGGACTAAATTCAGAGAAAGAAGCTACTTAGAAGAAAGTTTTCCTCCTCTAATAGACTTGTATATTTTCAATATGTAAAATGTGTGACGAACAGGTCTGTGATGTTGGAGAATCATCCAGGACTGTTAGGGAATTAGATGTTCCATATAAGAAAATTTATGAAGTACCTAAATCTTAGTTTTTTAGGTGGTAAAAACTTTGTTTCAACCGTTTTGAAGAGAAAATCTTTATGAAGTACTTTACAGAATATGCCGGCTTCTAAAGGAGAGGACACAGGACCTAAAGCAATCTTTCCTTAATGATGAATCCCCATTATTAATTTCTACTACTAATCTATGCCATGTATTAATTTCCTCTCTCCTTTTTGGCTTTTTATCTTCATTTGAGAGAAAGCTATCAGCTTCTTTTCATGACATAAAGAGAGAAAGATATCATTCTCTCTTTACATAGTTTGTTCATCTATTGGGAACCAGAAAAGTGATTGAACGGTCCTAGAAAGCATTACACTAAATAAAAATAAATACGTTAATGAAGGCCTGAGGCTGTTTTAGGAAAGACAGAGCATGGTTTTAGTGCTGAAGCTTGTACCACCTGTTTCTGGTGTTTTTGTTTTTTAAAAAATTTGATTTCAGATTTGTGGCTCTGTAAGGTTGAAGTTACAGGAAATCTGACATCTATGTAAGAAACATACATAGTTACATTTTCAGGTGAGCTGTCAGAGAACTCCAGAGTACTCATTTATTAAAATATTTATTGGTAATTTCTATGGACCAAGCACGTGGATACAGAGATGAATAGAACACTCTACCTCCCACAGAGAACTTGCAATCTAGCTGGCAAGACAGGTCCACACACAGCTAATTGACTGAAGGATGGGTAAGCTGAGAAGATGGCAAACAGGACAGGGCAGAAGGGAAGCAGCATGAATAGAAATGTATAAGGTACCCAAATGCTCCATACTTTTGGAGACCTCGGCTGGCTGCTGGGATGTGGGGCGGATCCATGGGGGGAGGGGTCAGGAGAGGAGACAGAAGGAGACAGGAGACCTTTAAGCATGTTGCTACAAACTTTCTGTAGCGAAGAAGGAAATGCTAGATAATTGTGAACATAACTGGTGACATGATCATATATGAGATAGAAAAATGTACCTACTAGCAGGTATAGAAAATGGAATACCATGGGTGAAAATGGAGGCAGGAAGGCCTGTCAGCAGGTTACTGCACAGTCTGGTGAGAGGATGAGGCTTGGACTAGGAAAAAGGAAGTGGAGACTCAGAAGAAGGGAGGGATCTGAGAGACTTGGAAGTAGAACTGATAGGGCTTTCTTTGTTGACTGGTTGACTACGAAGGGTCAGGAAGAAGGAAGGGCTAGGATGATTCTGGCTTCAAGCTAGGGTAATGGGGTAGAGTTATCATTAATAAGGTACCGGAGTAGATCACATGACATTTTAGTCCTGCTGAGTTTGAGATATGAACAAGGCATCAAGGTGGAGACATTAGATATGGATTATAATTTGGAGTTTTGGAGTTCAGCAGAGAAATTAAAGCTACCGATTTAGGGAATCATCAGCATTTAGGCTATAACTGAAGCTCCTGATGAGGATCAGATTACCCAGGACAAGGTTTTCTCCTTGATCTTACGATCTATGGTATCCAACAAAAAATAATCCCCAAACTGTAGCCTTTGTTGCCAGAGGCTCTTCTCGTTTTGTTAATAGAAGAGAAATATCAGTAGGTTTCTAAATAACTGGATCATGGTGTCATCTAGACAAAAAAAAAAATGTGAATCTAACTGGTAGAAGTTTTCACTTTTTATACAGTGGGTATGATTTTAGACATGCACTTCTGGCTGAGTTCTGACTTATGATAAATCCTAATAACATATATTTAGCATTCTGCATTTCTGTAGCTACCAAGCCTCACAGGCATGAAAATGATTGCGGGGTTGGGAGAAATGGGGCAGGAGCAGCTTTTCCAAGCTCCTGGAAAGCACTACTGCTCGACGGCTTAGTAGTAAATAGGGTCACAAACCAGATAAAATTTTATGGAGACTCATAATGACAAACATGGTCCTGTAATATTAAACAATTCCACTATCATCCTTTTAAAATGCTAATCCAAATGAAAACAATTTTGGGGGCTAATGAGGATAATACAAGAAGGAAAAGTTGAGCTTCCTGAATTAGTATCAATATTACTGTGACAGAAGTTTCAGTCACTAAAATTAGCTTTCTTGAAAATCTTCACAAAAAGGAAAGGAAATCACTTCAGAATTCTTATGTTTATGGATCAACAGAGCTTGTGGTAAATTGACTTGAATTTATATATTTTTAAATATAGCAAAGAAATGTTACTTATGAACCATCTTTCTACAATACAAGGAACACAAAGTAGCTATATTACCATAGCCATCTGCCAGATGACTAATTCCAAAATAAATGCAGAGTAAACCATAGTTGTCAGTTTAGAGTTCTGTAAGTGAAGTCAGTGAAGAGAATTTTAGGTTATGCGTACATTGTGGTTATGGCTGTATGTGAACAAATGTATAAAAATGAATAACTCATCTCGAGATGGCTTTTATATGTTGTAGGCTAATTCTACTTAATAACATTTGATTTTGAATTTAATGGTAACACAGAACTTGCGCAACGAACGATGATTCTTAGATTTTCAGATCTTAACATTCTGAAAGAAAACTGTAGTTTGACAACTGTGACGAACATCAAGGATATATAACTTCATTAAGTGACTAAATGAGTGGACGTGCGGTAACAGGAAGGTCTTATCAGCAAAGACAGAACTTCTTCAAATTCACAGCCACAGAAAAGGAGATGAGTTTCAGGACAATACAGTTTTATTACCCGAGGCATGTTTTTCTATTCACAAGAATGTTTGCTTCTCTTGAACATTTGAAATGACAAGTATCAGGGGGCAAGACATATTAAGGACAGAGAAGAAAATCAATTGCCATAAAAAGAGTTTAAACTGAGGTCAGGTAAATTGAATCATATGAGCCTCAGAGAAACACTTTGTGAATCTGGGATTATTAAACACCACTGCATATGAACAAACCATTGTTTAACAGGAGCATAAACTATAAGGTTGGGTTATGAGTTAAACCTCACACAATCTTACTGCAAATGAAAACCTCAGAAATGATCTATTTTAGCTTCCTTATTTTGAGTGAGAAAATGGGAGCCAGCTTGCTCAAAGTTACAATGTTGGTTGATGGCAGAGATACAATCTGACCTCGAGGCCAATGCATTTTTTCATTATAACAACTTTGATGCATATGTTTTTTAACGTTTACTTATTTTTGAGAGAGAGAGAGAGGTAGGGAGGGAGAGAGCGTATGAGTTGGGGAGGGGCAGAGAGAGAGGGAGACACAGAATCCGAAGCAGACTCCAGGCTCTGAGCTGTCAGCATGGAGTCCGATGCAGAGTTCGAACTCACGAGCTGTGACATCATGACCTGAGCCGAAATCGGTTGCTTAACCGACTGAGCCACCCAGGCGCCCCAAGTTCGATACTTTTAGTTAGCACTGCCAGAGTGTTCAAAATGTTACGACACCATGAATGGGAAGGGTGTGGTGCCAAGAAATTTCCAGGGTCTTCAACCTGAGCTGAAAGGGAAAATAGCTGAAAGGGAAAATATTCAACTAGGAAGATCACAGTGAAGAGAAAACATTGCATACGATATTTTTATAAAGCAGTTTTTTTTTTTTTTACAATGAAATAAACTGCAGAAAGTCAGCACAAGGTAGAAATACCATTTTCTTTAAGTTTCAGGACACTCGGTAGACTAGGACTTCCCACCTCTTATAGAAAGGCTGTTTAAAACAAGTGAAAGAGTTTAAATATAAACACTAACTTTTAAACAATAATTAGAAGAGTAGATGGATTGCTTGTAAGTTAAAAAAGTCAAAACCACTTTTCAATAGAGGTCAGCATTTGTTTGAAAATTGGTATAGTTTGGGACATAAGTGACAGCTTGACCACACAGCCCATTTTGTTAATAACTGTCCTGGATTGTCACATCCAGGAGGTTGGGAGGATTACAGATCACTACCCAGCAAAACCATATTTCTTAGTAGCCCTTAAAAAAGAAAAAGCAAGTCCAAATAAATGATATGCAAATGAACAGCTCCCTTACTTACTAGCTCTTGCCTGACGCAGGGGCACAGACAACACAGTGGTGTGAGAAGATAGAAGGTAAGATTAAATCTTAAAACTGATCGTTTTGATAGCTCACTCTTTTAATCATTAGAATTACTTCTGAACTCTACGAGAACCAGAAAAGCTTCTAGTTACTGACCAAGAAGAGTTGTCAGTAATGTCAGAACTTTCTGCAAGTTTATGTATCCAACCTACTATAAAAACCTAATGGGGGCGCCGGGGTGGCTCAGTCAGTTGAGCGTCCGACTTCGGCTCAGGTCATGATCTCGCAGTTCGTGGGTTCGAGCCCTGTGTCGGGCTCTGTGCTGACAGCTCAGAACCTGGAGCCTGCTTCGGATTCTGTGTCTCCTTCTCTCTCTGTTCCTCCCCTGCTCACGCTCTGTCTTTCTCTCTCTCAAAAATAAATAAAGATTAAACAAAATTTAAAAAAAATGTAAAAACCTAATGTATTGTATTCAAGTGATAAGAGTGAATTACTTCCTAAAATAGTATCTTAAGAGCTCTCTGAGGAAAACACTTAGATTTTTATATTATTTTGTCAAAAACGGTCCCAATTACATGAGAGGTTTTTTTCAAAAGTCTTACTCTCTAAAAACAGCAGAAATAAGATTATGAAGTTTTAAAATGCATAAATGTGATAACATTCAAGACTCAACGGGTCCATGAGTTGCTGGTATAATCAGTCTGTCAAAATAAACACGACACCGTCACAATGAAGCAAATGGTCTTATATGTTAATGTTAACACATTTAGTCAAATAGTCAATCAAGAAAATCCTGTACAAGGTTTGCTGTGTTTACTGGGAAAACAAACTCTTCCTAGCAACTGTTTAAATCTCACAGATGCTACAGACCTTATTAGTGGCTTGTGATTAAAAAAATATGGATTGTTAATACCGTATCCTGACTCATCTATTCTCCCATCTGCTAGCAATTCTAACAATATGAACTATCAACAGAATGGCTAACAACAATAATTTTCTATGGCAATTTTGATGCTGAATTGCCTATAGCATTTTGTAAGATTTACCAGTGCATGCCTCAGACTGTTTTGAGTTGTTTGTGGCCTGGAGCAGTATACTCCTTTTCCCCCTAATATTCCATTGTAGCTCAAATTTTTACTGTGTTGAATGGAATCTGGTTCGGTTTTACAAAACACTGTTCATAGAGGCTGCCACACTCATTTTGCTAACAGTGAGAGTGGGAAATGCACCAAAATACTAGCAAAAATCCAGTCAAATCTGCCAATTAGTTTAGATATATATAAACAGGTAAGGGGCCTTCTTCCCTAAGACTGAACAACAGAGATCATGGGTATGACACTTGTTCAAAAACCATTGAAATACCAATGTATTAAGGCATTTCCTGATTTCATTTCCAGACTGAGAAGAATACACAAACTCTCAAGTCAATCCAAACTAGTATGAAGCCTGTTAAAGAAAGACATACAGATACATTTAAAGTATGGAGTAATAAGGAGTTATAAAAATAACGAAGACTGTGATAATTTCACACTTGACACACTAAAGAGTAAAAATGGAATTCTTCACTGTAAAACATGCCCTTAAAAGCTACATTCACATTAATCTACTAGCAGAACCTTCTTCCCAAAACAGACACTATTTGGAGAGAGAATTACATGCAACCTTGTTTGAGCTGAGTGGCCCCTGTCTACAGCTGACTGACTAAATGACTATAAATATTTCAGGACTCTAAAGAGAAACTGCCATGAAGCATTTGTTTAACCTCAGGGCATCTAAAGTAAATTTAAGACACTGGGATTTTATTTTCATTCCCAAAGAAAAGGGAGAAAACCACTTCTTGTGGATATCAGTGGAGGAGAAGAGAAAAGTGCTGACTACTAATCATTTACAATGTGTTAGACACTGTCCTATGCTCTGGGCATGAAGTCATTTAATCCTACCAATTACCTTATGGGGTAGATATTATCAGCCCTATTTTAGAGGTCAGGACACCAGGAGAGCCCAAGTGACCCACCACAGGTCTCCCAGCTAGACGTGTTCATGCAGGCACTCACAGCCCACATCAAACCCACTAATAGAAGTTGGGATTGGAGTCTACTAAGAGCTGTTTCCTAGGTCTCCCAAGATCTACAAGCACTTCAAAATCCAGATATCACATAAAACAGTTTCTGACAGATTGTTCAGAGATTAAAAGTAGGGAAGCACTGCTTTTAAAAATCCCAGCTTTCCTCTCAATGGAGTATTTTATTTATAAGTTATTGTTGTATTTTAGCTATAATCGGCCTTATGAAGTCAGTGATATGTTTAAGCATTTTTAATTTTATCAGCTCTCTAGCAAAATAAATACATTCCTACATAGTGATTTGGGATAGACACCATCATTTTATCAATAAGAGAAATGCCAAGACAAAACCAACAAGACATGTCCCCTTGATACAGAAGCAAGACTTGGCTTGTGCCCATTCGGACTGTCCGCTCGCTGCTTTGGTGTTGTGTTCAGCTGGGATCTCCCCATGAGCTGCAAGCTGGTAAGCATCCCTATCATCACCCTGATCTGGAGAAACTTGAGCCACCCATGTGAAAAAGGAATGATGACATTTCAGTTGCATTCCTTAATGGCAGCTGAATACCCATTCCTTCTATGCTTTTCAGTTTCTAGTAGTTTTGTCTGCTAAAAATATCAGGGAGGAGTTCATTCCCGTACAGCCCTGTTATACTGTAAGCTGCTCTAAAATTCTAGGCCCAATACAACAAAATCTGAGTAACTTAAAACCAAATTACTAATTAAATCTTTCCAGATCTATTAAGGGCCAGATGAAGAAGTTCTATTAGCTTTGATGCCTTCTCTTAGAGATTCCGATGAATACTTTGAATATCTTAAAACACTGATTAAGCCATAAATGAGATTAACAAATTGAGTGATTAACTTTGCTTATATATTTTATTTCTTTAAAAATTAACTTTATGACTAGTATGGAAGATAATAAACATTTCCAAAAACAGTCCTTGGGGAGGCTGGGTGGTGCAGTCAGTTAAGCGGCTGACTCTTCATCTGGGCTTGGGTCATGGTCTCGCAGTTCATGGGGTCGAGCCCCACGTCGGGCTCTGCGCTGATGGCACGGGGCCTGCTTGGGATTCTGTCTCTCTTTCTGCCCCTCCCCAACTTGTGCTCTCTCTCTTTCTCTCAAAAATAAATAAACATAAAAATCTTCTTTTAAATTACAATTTTTTTTACAAAGTCCTTAAAATATATCTGTAACTAGTTTACTGGGCAGTCAAATCTTTGTGTAACCATTATATAAACTTAAAAGAGTTTCATTTTTCTCCACTCATACTTTTTCAGCTGTGCTAGGCCAAATTTCCCTGACACATCCCTTAAGGAATCTTGGACAGATCTCACTGATTTCTGGTCACTTTTAGTTATTAAAAGTCCAGACTAATTATAAACTTCAATGTCATATTAATGATAAACTTTGTTCCTTCCCTCAGTATGGGCTTGCACAGACCAAGAGGCTTACAGTGGAAAGAGAGGCTGCCTGCATCTAGAACCTTCTTCCCATCTCTTTTCAAGGTCTAGCTCCTCTGGTGCTGGGAGCTGGGAAGAAAACCGGGATCCTGTGATGGGAATGGTTACTTGTTGGTGGAAGGAGGTTTCAGTCCTGCTCTGGTTTGGTTGATTACTGGTGGTTTGTGACTAAGGAGTGTGTGTGGATTTCCTGACAGGGTGGGCAGTACTATCATGGTGCTCACCCCTCTTGAGAGCAGCTCTCTGGGTGAGGTATTGTCTCCTCTGGACTGGAAGCCCCCTTGGCAGCATTATGATGTCTGACCTCCGTGTTTAGAGCCACAGAGATTGCAGAGGTTGTTCTCCATACTTTCCAGGGGCCACCAGGACTCAAGGAAAGGGAGAGGTACCCTAGTCTCTTCTTTCCTAGAATACGCCAACATGACCCCGGTTACCCTGCAGGCCTTGGCTCCACCTACAGAAGTCTGCTACCTACAGAACTCTTTGCGAGAGACATGGACATCGCTCTCTTATTCCAGGCATCTTTTCCTTATGTCTATGTTAATATGCCCCCCAGACTCCCAGAACTTCCCCACTGAGTTCTGCTCTAGTGGCACGTCAGTGGGTTTCCTGGTTCAACCAGCTTAGCGAGCAGCTGGCTGGGATACTAGATGCCAGTCTCCCTTTCCTGCAGGCACCACCAATTTGTGACTGGCTCTCTGGAAGACATCCCTCCACCCCTGACTTTAATCGAAGCAAGAAGAGAGCTACTTTCTTCTTCTACTAGACCACTGGATTGTGAATTCCATAAGGGTAGAACTTTCTCAATGGCTGCACCCCCAGTGCCTAGAACACTACCTGGAACAGGTACCTAATAAATATTTACTGAATGAAAGAAGGATGGTAGGGCTTTTAGTAAACCCTGGAGAGAGATGTCTGGCCTCAATTGTTGGTGGCTCTCCTCAAAATATGGGGTACTGCAGTCTTCAGCTACGGTCTCTAGTGCTAATGTGTGGCAACAGGAAAAGTCCCCTTCAACACTATGGCACATATCTGTTAACTCCAAAAAAGTAAAATAAAATAAAAAAGTGTGTGTGTGTGTGTGTGTGTGTGTGTGCGCGCGCGCGCATGCGCTCACGCTATCAAGTAGGAGCACTTACAACTTAAGTAAAGGAAAAGGAGTATCTGGGAAAATCAGGGTATTATCCAGCATATTTCGTTTAATCCACTACAGGATGGTCTCATGCTCCATTACATGTTTATTCTGCAAGCCGGATAATACATTTATTTTGATTCCGACTCATTCTTTTCCAGAAAAATGGCTTCTGTAAAAAAAATTCTTCAAAATGATAATAAACACCACAGTTTACTCTTTTGACAAACATGCATTGAATGAAGTGCCCTGGGAGGATAGAGTTCTTACCAATATCACCAAGAACAACCATTTGTAGCTTTCTACTGCAGCAGTTTCACAAAACTTACTCTGACAATTTAAATTCCTATCTTAAAGATGCAAAATTTACTTCGACAAATCTCTAAAAAGTTTAAAAATAGAGGTCAGCTGAAAACCACAAATCATGAAACTCAGATTGCAATGATTTTTTTTAAGTAGTGAAACAACACCTACAAATAAGCAGGTACCTCTGACTCTAGTTTTGAGGCATCAATCTACCACAGAAGAGGAATCACGGTCTGACGCAAATATGGCAAAATATTTTTTTAAAACTTAGCAAAGACAAATTTTGATCAAAGTTATTCATCCTTACTTGCCACATGGGCCTCAGAAAATAAAATTTACCAAAAATATAACATTTAACATAAATATTACTTTTAGATTGGCATGATTGGTGGCTGAAACAGTATTTTAAATTTCCCAGATATTAACATACAAATTCACGAATTCAGTCAAAACTCCGGGAAGATATTCAGGGATTTAAAAGAATACACATCAGAGAGCTCCTATGAAACGTTAAAAGAAAAAAAAATTCCTGCCTACTTTAATAACAATCAGTCTTATGCAAACTTCAAAGCAAAACCACTAACTGAGTAAAACTGAAGATGACAGCTTCTGCCCTTGTCCTTTCGTTAATAACTTTTAAGATATGTTCATAAATGTTATTAATCTAAGATAAAACAGAAAATGAGACTAAGTGAACATAAAACTGGCTAAATTAAATGTGTCTTACGGGGGGGGGCATCAACTTGCAAACGTAATGTTTCAAACTTTCGACTTTCTGGTTTAGGGAGAGGACAGTAGTGTTTATGAGGTATGTTGTCATCTTAGACTCACAACTATTATGCATAAGTCACTGAAAATTAAGATGACAGTAATATGCCAGTGTCATTTGCAAGCAAAATAGCTTAAGGGTAAAAATTTATAGCAAACTAAAATTTTTACACTTAGGGGACTACAGTAAAATGAATTTTTCATGAAGGCTTTTTTTTTTTTTTTTTTTTTTTTGGTCTGAGAATGGCACTAAATTAGATTTTTAAAAATTGTTTTTGGTACCAACTAATTTAATAGAGAACATGGCATCAAACTCGTATTTGTAATACCACCTTGTAAAATGAACACATTCCCAACGTTCCCAGAACTTTCCAGCGTGGGCTTGGAACAAGCTATCGCTATCACCTCTCACAGAGGCAAGCACTTTTGGTGAGATCTTCCCTTGAATCAAACACCTGCTTGCTGAGTGCGCCACCACCAATGCGGACATGGGAGCGGAAGCAAGAACTGGACATTGAGGGATTCACCTTAACTGGCCAATCTCACTTTGCATCTCCTGGGAAGCCAGGAGGTTGTGGTCTCTTGTGGAAACTTGGGGATCAGAATGTGAGCTCTGGCTTGAATACTATACATTAATATGAAGTAGTTTTGCTAGCAAATCTTAACATTTTATTTTTCAGGATGAAATTTCACCTCAGCCTTAAATGGTCCAATTTTAATAAGGATAAAAAGAAAAATGCATCTTTAATTACTTATCAAATGAAAGACATACTATTGGTTTACCTCCTGTGGAAAAGTAACAAAAAAGCATATGGCTGTTAAATTCAATGTGCTCTTGAGGAACTTTCCGTAAAATGTTTTTAGCAAGTGACTGGCACATGCTGTTATTCAGAGGAGCTAATCCACTGGATGATTATCCTGAAATTATTTTGTATTAGTATACAATATCACGTAACTTCCAATCCTTAAGAAATGACCCAACAGACCTAGTACCAACAAATGTCAGAATTCTCCAAAGCATTCTTAGACAAAAATATTGTGAGAGAAATTTCCTTTGCCTCATTAGATTCAGAGCAGGAGGAAGTCATTTTGAAAGATACTGCATGCAGAGGAATTACCTTCAAACTGACTTAAATATTGCAAATATTGTAATCTGGTCTACACAACACTGTCCGTTTTTCGGTTCCCATGACACCCACCCCATTTTTAGTTAGGAAGATCCAGGTGAATGAACCTCTTCCTGCTCTAAATTCTTTTAACCAAAATGCATAATCTTCTGTCAGGCAGGCCCACTCCAGTCCTGGGGTCACCAATCCACACATCTCTCCTGCTCACCCAGAGGGAAGAAACAGGCACTGGCCCCTCCTCAGAGATAAGCTCAAGGCCTCCTCTCAACCCTACTCATTCCAGAGTCTTCTACGTAGACCACCCTCACTCTCTTAGCCCATCTGACAGAAAAGCTGACTGTGCTCGACCATGCTGTCCAAGGAAGGAGAGAGGACTCTAAAATACTGAGGCAGTGGCAGATTTTGTCAGCTATCTCCTAGTTTTCTATAGTTTTTCAATCACTAGAAATTTTGTTTTTTATTGACCTTTAATGAATGTCATCCTGAATTATACCAACTAAAAATGAAGAGGGCAGATTTCCTACTAGGTAGTTTTGCTAGGTCAACAGCAGTGGAAGTTTCCCCATCCCCTGCCAAATCTCTGCTCTGAGTATAAAAATGAAGGCACTGTTTATTGATTTTTAAGTAGTGGGTTTTTAACTTTGCAGAATGATGAAGTACTGAATAATTGGTAACTATTTTGTAAAATCTCTTAAATCTCATTAAGAAATTAACTTATAGGATAACTGAGAGCAGCAAAAGTGGAAGCAGTAGGATAGAATACAGTTAAATCCTCCTAAATCAACTGAATTGTGACCACCGTGATTTCTGAATGGGTGAGCCTCTTTGAAAAGGGCAGGGGTAACATGAAAAGCTCAATTGGCTCAGCGTTAACAGGTTTACAAAGGAGGGGAATAGGTTTCCAGCTCAATCCCTGGTCCCTGAGAAGGCAGATGGGCCAATATCAGATCAATGGTGATTGGAACCGAGAAAGCATGACACCACTGAGTTCTACAGATCATGATTAGTGGCAGTTCCTGAACCCCTCTCACAAGGGCAAGCTCTCAGTCTCTAAGGAAGGGCTAGGTCGCTGGCTATCGGCACCCTCTAGTGGCCAGATTTGGCACCACATGTTGTCTGCCTTCTCAGAGCAGAGACCTGCTTCCATTTTTTTTTTTTTTTTTTTTAAAGCATAGTATACAGTATTTCAGAATCTTTTTTGGTTAGAGAAAGAATCACCACTACCATTTCTGGGCTACAGGTATGTGGCCAACTACTTACTAGGTGTAAATCTGGAACCCCCAAAAGTAAGCTATTGTAATGATTCAAAGAGAGAAAATGTTCTTCCAAAGGTATTTAAAATCTCGTGGGTGAAGCTACTTAAATGAAAAGATCTGGTCAGAACTTGGCTATTTATAATTTAATATTCTTAAGGTACTTATTTTATAAGCAATATTATTTTATATATTGATTCATATCACTATAAATTTCATACACATCACAGCTCACATCTATTGAGCACATGGCACTGGCAGACACTATGCTGTTAAATGACTCTGCTGTCATCTGAAGGGCAACTGTTCTGTGAAACAGTACTGTTAACACCACCATTTTTCTGAGTTAAAATTGTCAGGGGCACCAAGAATTTAAACTTACCCAAGACACTTAGCTGCTAAAAGGCATGGCCAGGATTCGAATCCAAGGCAGCCTAATTTCAGAGCTGGCACTTTGAAACATTACCCTATACAGAGATACATAGTTTATCAGCTGCAGTAATTTTCCCCCCAAAAGAGATGGTTTCTTAGAGATTTTTAAATTAGATGTAGATTAGCACAGAAACTTACGAGTCAGTGATGCTTAAGTGGTAAGTGAAAGCCCTGTGCTAGCTGTGTTCATTTCTTATCACGCTTATTCAAGTGTGCTTTCGAGTCAAAGGGGAGCTTGTAATTGGCCAGGAGAGCCTGGGGTCTAATATTTTTCACATCATAATACATTTTAAAATATTTTACACTTTACATGTTTACAGACATATCAGATGGACCTCATAGTAATTCTGTGAAATGGGACAGATAACTTGGAAATAGGCATTATTCTGACTTTATAGATAAGATTAATGAGGTTTAGGGGCGCCTGGGTGGCTCAGTCGGTTGGGCCTCCGACTTCGGCTCAGGTTATGATCTCACGGTCTGTGAGTTTGAGCCCCGTGTTGGGCTCTGTGCCAACAGCTCAGAGCCTGGAGCCTGCTTCAGATTCTCTGTCTCTGTCTCTCTCTGACCCTCCCCCGTTCATGCTCTGTCTCTCTCTGTCTCAAAAATAAACATTAAAAAAAAAAATTAATGAGGTATAGAATGATTTAGTGGCTTCCTTAAATAACACAATTTCCTCAAAATCTAAGATCTCAAATGACTGAATGTACAAGGTATTATGCTAAGTCTACAATCTTTATCTTCTGTTACACGGAAGATAAAAATGAGAATTTTCACAGTAAACCGAAAGATGTTTTATTTATGCCAAAAATCTGGTTTCATATTATTTCTGATTTGTTTACAAGAAATAATTTAATACTAATTACTATACCTGAACTAGCAAAAATCCACAGAAGAAGGTAAATGAAAATCAGTAGGTAAAAAGCAATAGAAAAAAAAAATAACAGCTCTGGATCATAAAATCCATACTAAATTGGGAGCAAAATGGCCCCCAAATTATGAGGTTAAGATGAATGATTATGCAAGCACTTAGCATTTTAAAATTCTTTAATTTTGTAAAGTACCTTCAAAAATGTGTTACTTTTTGATAACCCCTGAGAGATCATTAGGAGGCATAATAGCCTTTATTTATATGGCAGATAAAGAACAGATCAAAAGTACTATGAAAGGAAGCTATTACTTTTGATTAAAAGAAAGTAGCTTGTGATTCTCATAACAAGACAAAGCTCCAAGTTCTTTCTGAATAGAAAGCAATGCAGTGTAGAAACATTCCTGCCCATCCATCTTCCATACACTCTGCTTTAAGGGAGGATTCATACCTCCCCTCTGATCCAAGGCCAGATTGCCAGGGGTGGTCTTAGAAACCTAACTATATGGTTCTCTTTCTTTGTGCACCATCAAACTCTTTACGCATCAAAACTGAGATACTTTCCAAATACATCCTGTCTTAAACACAGCAAACCACCCCTCTAGTTGCCATACTTCTCTTTTCTCCTCTTGAAAGTCAAACGTCTCAGATGTGTGGAGAAAAAGTGTCTACTTTCTAAAATGGTAACCACACTTCAACTCACCTCACACTGTTTCTGCCCCCTCATGTTCTCCACACCACTCTTCTTAAGTCACTAAAATCAAATGAATTTTTATAGTTTTTATCTTGTTTGACCCCCCCCCCCCCACACACACACACCGCCCGCCAAGCTGCACTTTACACTACTGTTCACTCCCTCCTTCTCCTCCTTCAGGTCCTAACCTAGCAATTAGCAGGTGCCTAATAAATTCTTGTTCAATAAGCTAAAAGAACTAAGCATAAATATATCCCCATAGTCCAAGAGTTTTCCTAGTCTTGTAAATATCTTTTCAGGGTCTGCAGTTTCTCTTGATTCTGTTGAATTTTGAGGTGGAATTTTGCCTTGACCAGACACTGAAAAGCTTGAATTCTTACTAATCAATGTGTAATTTGTCTAAAGAGCGGCCTATCACAGACAAAAGAGTAGATGCTACTATTTTAGTAATATCTGCTAATAGTAGATAGTAACAAGGGATGATGCATCATCACCCTGGCTGTGACTCATAAATAATACATTAATAATGAGTGCCATTTTACATTTCAAAAACCACTGTGGAAGATTCTGTGTATCAATTTATCAATGTTTATCATCACTATGGCACATTTAAAGGTATGCTGAACAATTCAATATTAATCATTAAAGATGTTACTGTGATGGTGTTTCGTGAAATCAGAATTCATCTGTATACCCACATTCAACAAACTAAAATGTCTTGATCAATATATTACCACAATTTTCATATTAGGAGCCTCAATTCAAATCGTTGACATCTTACTGTTGGGTAGAGGCCAGAGGTTGGTAGACTCTCAGGTTCGAGTGCCTGAAAGGCTTCTGCTTAACATGTGAATATCAACTTGGTCAGAGAGACCAAGAACAGTGGCCAGAAGAGGAGGCAGAATGTAGAATACCTATCTACATAAAAAATAATGAGGGAAAAGACCATGATGACAGAGATGGTTTCCCTTAGCTTACCTCAAAAGCCTTTCATTTCTCAAGCCCAATGAAGCAGTGTTAGAGTTGACTGCAATAGGTTTTTTACTAGATTGTTCTGAAGGCTGCTATGTTTTGGAAAGTAAAAAATCATAGTATCAGAAACATTAATCCATAATAAGATTAAATACTATCTGAAGAAAATACCTCCAGGTCATATAACAAAAATGAGGTCTGAGCAGAAAAAGCATGCATCTGAAATATTTAAAAATAAAGACAAATCTTTTTTTTAAGTTTTTTTTTTTTTTAATGTTTATTTCTTTTTGAGAGACAGAATGTGAGCAGGGGAGGAGCAGAGAGAGAGGGAGACACAGAATCCAAAGCAGGCTCCATCCAGGCTCTGAGCTGTCAGCACAGAGCCTGATGTGGGGCTTGAACTCATGAACTGTGAGATCATGACCTGAGCCAAGTCAGACGCTGCCCAAGACAATTAAATCTTTTAAGGGCTTTTAAAGCAACATCTGACAGCTATACTGTAATAAAACTAAACATCAAGCTTAAAGAAGTGAAACAAAACACTGCCACCATGTCCCTGTGGGCTAAAACTTTGAGAATCTTGTAAACAGCAGGTTTAACAATAATAATTTCCCCCCAAATTTGGAACAATGCTCCCCTAGAATTTCTTGTTCTATGTGTCAATGACCTTTTTTTTTAATTTTTAAAAAAATTTTTGAATACTTATTTTTGAGAGAGAGAGAGACAGAGTACGAGCGGGGAAGGGGCAGAGAGAGAGGGAGACACAGAACTGGAAGCAGGCTCCGGGCTCTGAGCCATGAGCACAGAGCCCGACGCAGGGCTCAAACTCATGACTGGTGAGATCATGACCTGAGCCGAAGTCGGACGGACGCTCAACCGACTGGACCACCCAGGCACCCCTCAATGACCTTTCTTAGCTTACTCCCAAGTGGGACCATTTGAGCTGCTGATTAAATTCTTATTTAATCCTAACAGCTAATCATGACATACTGGTCATGACATAATCATGACAGTTGGTCATGACTAAGTATAGGAGACAGAGTAGCGTGATGTTCAAATTTATTTTAAAGTTAGGGGCGCCTGGGTGACTTAGTCAGTTAAGTGTCCAACTTCGGCTTAGGTCATGATCTCATGGTTCATGAGTTTGAACCCTGCCATCGGGCTCTCTGCTGTCAGCTCGGAGCCTGGAGCCTGCTTGGGATTCTGTGTCTCCCTCTCTCTCTGCCCCTCCCCTGCTCATGCTGGGTCTCTCTCTCTCTCAAAAATAAATAAAAACGTTAAAAAAATTTTTTAAAAAGAAAGTGAACTATGTAGCACCATAAGCACTATCTATACCTCAGATACACTTCAAGGCAAAGGTAGATACATTTCAAGGCAAAGGTAGATACATTGGGCAGAGAAAACGTCAACATTTGACACTTGACATTTAATCCAATGCACTTAATGTAAGTTACAAGTTTTTATTCAAACTCTTGGGGGAGAAAAGTTTCATGTTCTAAGTGTATGCAATGTAATAATGTCCTCTGTTTTCTCCAGATAATTTGTCAAAACCAAAGGTGTAGAGGGAAGGTGAGAGTCATGCAGTGATTTTCTTGCAGATGTGAAGACTTGGGAGCACCTTTGTCTAGTGCTCAGAGCTTTACTGCCCCACAAACTCTAACACGGGGCAGAGACTTGGGAGAGGTGATGAAAGGTCCAAAATAATTACTGGGACTAATCAGAATTGCAAAGGACACTGACATGAGGTCACTGTAACAGAGTTATACTTTATACTTATCAGCAGTCTTAAATGGCTATGGGTAAATGTTCTGGTTGTGTGGGCCCCTTGTAACTAGGATATTCATTCCAAAAGAAAAGGGGGAAAATTGATTCCAGGTGAGAACAATGTCTCTCTCTCTCTCTCTCTCTCTCTCTTTTTTTTAAGTTGAGAACTGACAATCTTGTTACTGGCAAATGAAAAAGGCAAATACAGGAACAGATTTTAGAGGTGCAATAAAACACAGCTTACCAAAAAAAATCAATGTGGTACTTCTAATGACATAAATAATAGATACTGAGCAAGTGACAATTATTCATAATTTATTTCATTTCAAAAATAACCATAGCCAAAACCATTTTTAGATTCAACCCCCAAATTTTTCAAGTTCTCTAAGATTTATAAATTATATCACTGTTGATGATTTCCTCTCCCATCACATACATGTCCATTGAAAGACAAGTCCTAACTCCAGCTCCATAGCAGCCACGATACATCCACGATGGCCATGGCTGAGGACTGATGTTTCCTGTACTACTCCTATCCACAAATCCCACTCATGGGTTCTTTCCCAAGAGTCCCTTAGCAGTTCATTCCGTAACTTCCCATTCCACCAGATGCCTTCCACCAGAAATGGTCACCCCTGCAGCTCTGACTGCTGGACAGGCATGGAAAAGCTTCAATGATGAGGTATAAAGTTGCAATGCTGGCCTAGCATAATATTAGACCAGGAGGAATGGCCCTAATGAAGGAAAGGGACAAGGAAAGAAAAGGACACAGAGAAAGGCTCTAGAAGTCTGTTGCAGGGTTTCTCAACCTGGACAATATTGACATTTTGGGTTGCCCAGCTCTTTGTTTTGGAGGGCTGTCCTGTGCACTGTAGAGGGTTTAGCAGCAACCCTGGCTTCTACTAACTAGATGCTCCTAGCATTCCCCCCAAATATCTCCAGACTACCAAACGGTCCTGGAGTACAAAATCATCCATAGTTAGAACCAGTGAACTTCTCTGAGCATCCTAGACACAGAGAGGTGTAGGAAAAAAACTGAAGAGAGAGAGGGACCTGAATTCAGACTCTTGAGCTATGTGTGGAAGAAGGTAATGCCTCTTGGAATGTGCTTTTCTCTCTGAACATTACTCAATGGAATGGAAATTTTAGAGTGAGCACAAGGACAAGGGCACTAGAGGTCAGAGAAGTGAGAGAAATCTGTAAATAAGAATTTCAACTTCAAGTAATCTGCCTCTGACAAAGTGATCCCTGTGTATCTTCCTAAGAGTACTGAAACTCTTTTTGTTAAGGATCTGGCTTATTACAAAGCCCATCAAGAAGCACACTGAGACAGATCTGAGCGTGGGGTGGGGAAAGGGAAGGGTTGTTGAGAAGTGGGGAAGGGCTTACCATAGCTAAACTAAACTTAAGGCAGATCAAGTTTGCCTTCTGAGCAGAGAGTAAAGACCTGAAACATAGAAGAGGGTCACAGTGCAGCTTCTTAGCCAACTTTTCGAGGTCAGATGCCTGGGCTTCTCACTGAGGAAGGTGGCAGAACCTAGAAAGACCCTTCCCATTCCCCAGGGTTTCCAGAGGGACTTCATATGAGTAAAACCAACCTTAGGAAAGCAAAATGACATTTTATTTTCTGCCTCCTCATTTATTAAGTTGTGTGACTTGAAGAAAATCATGTGAGTTCTTTCAGTTTCTGAGCCTCTCAAATAAAATACAAATACTATAACTCATTTCACAGGGTTGTTCTGAAGATTACATGAAACCACACGGTAAAGGCCAAGCACAAGTGTGGGCACAGCTGGCTCCTGGCCCTTCTGTCTCCCCTTCTTTTTAAAATCTCTTTCCCTTTCAGGGACGCCTGGGTGCCTCAGTCGGTTGAGCAACCGACTTTGGCTCAGGTCATGATCTCACGGGTTGTGAGTTCGAGCCCCGCGTCGGGCTCTGTGCTGACAGCTCAGGGCCTGGAGCCTGCTTTGGATTCTGTGTCTCCCTCTCTCTCTGCCCCTCTCCCACTCATGCTCTGTCTCAGAAATAAATAAACATAAAAAAAAAATAAAAAATAAACTCTCTTTCCCTTTCAGCTCATGTATACATGCCCACATCCATGCCAGCCTGTACTGACAGAGCTTTCTGCCATCCACTCTTATATACTACATTTCCTGGCTTCTGTCATCACCTTGTTCTGGGATTTTCCTGTCTCCCCACACCCCTGATGGGGCAGTGGTACCTGTTGCTAGGTACATCAAAATTCTTTCACCTCTGGTGACGAAAGTGTGTGTGTCAGGGTGGCAAGGAGGAGGATGCAAGAAACAAGAATGTTAGTTGTGAGAATGATAAACTTTATCTTTATGACTGTTATTACCCTTGGCAGTCCTGATCGACTCCACCTGATGGAGACATAAAGAATCTGTCTGTGTGATGGTGTGGGCATGTAGTTTAGCAGGAAGCCTGAGAGGCAGTTAAAGGGTCAGAAAGCATGTAAGGAGTTCAGTTTTTGGTATGTTTGGTATGTCAGAGTAAGCTCCTAGTAGACTAACTCTTTCACAGATAACAACCTTCAATTGTGGACAAAATACAAAAAGCAACTACTAATCTGGGGAGTTAACAAAAACACTTTCCCTTCCACAACAAAACATCTACCATGTTTGGGATATAACCCAAAATCACTTGACATTTCAACGTCAGGAAAATATGATCCACTCTCAAAGGAAAAGATAATCAACAGAGATCTACCTTGACATGACCCTCATAGAGAAACTGACAGGACTTTAAAGCAGCTATAATTAAACTCAGTAAGGGAAAATATGCTCATAATGAATGAAGAAATGGGAAACCTCAGCAGAGAAATAGGAAACATAACAAAGACCCACATGGAAATTTTAGAGAAACGAAACACTGAATATGTATCTGGAATGAAAGTTTACTGGATATGCTTAATAGCAGGATGGAGATGACAAAAGATCTGCTGGAAAAAGATCAATAGAAATTATCCAATTTGAAGAAGAGGGAGAAGAGACTGAAAGAGAAAAAAAGAGTTCAGGGACTTCTGGGGTAATGTCAAGAGATTTAACAGATACACTGGAGTCCCAGAGGTTAGATAATGAGTGAATGGGGTGGGGGTGGGGGGATATATATACATAAAATAAAATAAAATAAAATAAAATAAAATAAAATAAAA
>NC_064812.1:38149793-38318247 GCF_023721935.1 Panthera uncia | reverse complement strand
ATAAAATAAAATAAAAATAAAATAAAATAAAATAAAATAAAATAAAATAAAATAATAAAATAAATAAAATAAAATAAAATAAAATAAAATAAAATAAAATAAAAATAAATCTGAAGAAATAATAACCAAATACATTCTCTGAAGTTTTAGCAACAGATGCAAATTTACAGATTTAGGAAGTTCATCAACTGTAAAGAGGATTGAAAACAACAGCAATGACAAATATTTATGCCTAGGTTTGCTGAAAAACAAAACAAAAAAATCTTAAAAGAATTTTTTTTTTAACATTTATTTATTTTTGACAGAGGGAGACAGAGTGTGAGTGGGGGAGGAGCAAAGAGAGGGAAACACAGAATCTGAAGCAGGCTCCAGGCTCCGATCTGTCAGCACAGAGCCCGATGCGGGACTCGAACTCACGAAACGTGAGATCATGACCTGAGGCAAAGTCGGATGCTTAACTGACTAAGCCACCCAGGCACCCAAGAAAAAAATCTTGAAAGTAGACAGAGAAAAGTGACATGTACAGGTGATGTATTAATCCCTTGTATATAACAATTTAAATCATCATAAACTTCTCTTTGAAAATATGGAGATCAGAAGACAAGTGGAACATTTTAAACATTCTGGGGGAAAAACATACTTCACTTTAAATATAAAGGCACAGATAGGTTAAAGTTAATGGACATAAATGGGGCACCTGGATGGCTCAGTCAGTTGAACATCTGACTTCAGCTCAGGTCATGATCTTACAGTTCATGGATTCAAGCCCTGCATCGAGCCTTGTGCTGACAGCTCAGAGCCTGGAGCCTGCTTCAGATTCTGTGTTTCCCTCTCTCTCTGCCCCTTCCCTGCTCACACACTCTCTCTCTCTCTCTCTCAAAATAAATAAACATTAAAAATTAAAAAAAAAAAAAGAAAAAAGTTAATGGACATAAAAAGAAATAGCATGCAAACAGGAAACACAACAAGGCTGGAGTGATTGTATTAATATTAGGAAAAAACTGTATCACCTGCCTAGCTGATACAATGTAATTAAAAAAAAAAAAAAGAAAATTCAACAGGGAACAAAAAAAGCCTCTCCAAATGTACCATGGCAATGAATTCAGACCGTATCAGACAATTCAGATGACAATGTCTCTCTATAACCATCTTGACCGGCATATATCATAATTACTACAGAGGCCGCCCAGGCATATCCAACCTTAGTATGCTTCTCACTACTGTCTCTCCACCTGGACAATGAAACTCAACAGAAATAATTATAACCACTGAGTCAGAGATTTTCCATTTGGGGGAAAGATTCAGGGTATGCTCTTGTGTCACAACTTGCTGGGGAACACAAACATATACACACACATACATAATAAAGCAAATATGGAGAATATCTGTTGAAATCTAGGTGGCTAATGTGTGTTCACTGTATTAACTTTCAGCTTTAAAAAAAGTTCGACAATAAGAAAATATTGAAGGAAAATTACCTTCAAGAACTTTACTCAAGATACATTCTCCTGTCTTTCCTTCATATTTTGATATATTGTTTTGGGAGAGAGGGGGAAGTCAGGGTACTGGCTATATATTGTGAAAAAAAAAAAAACCAAACCATCACATGAATTTGGTATACTTCAACCATGGCTAGAAAATCCACATGGATAAGTACTGTCAGAATTTATGTTAAAAGTTTTCGGGGCGCCTGGGTGGCTCAGTCGGTTAAGCAGCCGACTTCAGCTCAGGTCATGATCTCACGGTCCGTGAGTTTGAGCCCTGCGTCAGGCTCTGTGCTGACAGCTCAGAGCCTAGAGCCTGCTTCAGACTCTGTGTCTCCCTCTCTCTCTGACCCTCCCCTGCTCATGCTCTCTGTCTCAAAAATAAATAAAAAACATTAAAAAAAAATAAAAATTTTCTGTTTCAAGGTTATAAAGTCTAAGAGTCTTACACCAAGTTCTTAAACATCCAAGATAGTTATCAGGCATTCATTAAACAAATATTCCTTGAAACCTACTATGTGACAGATCAAGGAAGAGACAATAACCAAACATATGTAAGATGTTGCTGGGTAGTGATAAGTGCCAATTAAGAAAGAAAACAAAGTAGGGTAAGGGAACAGAAAGACTGGAAAAGTGACCTAAATGAAGTGAGAGAATATTAGTGAGAAGAAGAGTACTCCAGGCAGCATCAGCCAAAGCACAGGCCTCAGAGAAGTACACTTGACTTTACTTGAAGTTCAGCAAGAAGACCAGCACAGATGAAGTAAAGTGAGCAAAAAGAGTGGGCAGAAACAAGGCCAGAGAAGTGGCTGGGTGCCAGAACATGAATGGAACCAATAGGCCATAATAAAGACCTCATATTTTACTCTGTGATGGAGAGGTTCTGGTGTGTTTTAAGCGAGAGGGTGACATAATTTGATCTATATTTAAAATGAATCAATCTGGTTCCAGAATGAAGGACAAAATGTGGGGAGTTAGGAATGGAAGCAGAGAGAAAAATCCGGAGATCAATTGGCTGTTGCCAAATATAACCCACAATGAGTGAAAAATGCATAAAGAATTTCTCTTAACTAACCCCTCCTTCAAAGGCAGGAAAATATATAAGGGCAGGGAGTAAATATTGTATACTTATCAATTACTAACTAAGGCTCAATTACCAGTCTGTATTGGTTTGACTAAGCAAGGGGGAACCATCTGGGAGAATTATTGGCCAGAATACATTTGATATTTTTTAAATAATGGAATGAAGATTTGAAAATCAGGCTTCTCCTGTATTTGTCAGTTAGTCCTTCCATACTAAAAAATTAAAAAGTCACTGAAGTATAATATTTATTCAACTGAAGCCACACATTTCTCATACCTCCCTTGAGCTAGCATCAAAGATTATCTTAAAAGGTCATGAAGGAATTCGAATTCAAGGTTTTTCCTGCCTGCCCCATCCCAACACTTTAAATAAATGTAAACCTATCCTAACATCCCTTCATCTATAGCATTCATCTTCTCAGGGAGCTCTAAAACAAAACACTCTGCAGGTGGATTTCTGACATGCAAATCTTACAGATAATATATACAGCATTCTTTCACATCAGTTATGTACTTTTTTTCAAATTTTTTTTTTTCAACGTTTTTTATTTATTTTTGGGACAGAGAGAGACAGAGCATGAACGGGGGAGGGGCAGAGAGAGAGGGAGACACAGAATCGGAAACAGGCTCCAGGCTCCGAGCCATCAGCCCAGAGCCCGACGCGGGGCTCGAACTCACGGACCGCGAGATCGTGACCTGGCTGAAGTTGGACGCTTAACCGACTGCGCCACCCAGGCGCCCCAGTTATGTACTTTTAAAACATTATTTTTCTCCCTGAACAGAAATAAAACAAAGGTTTTTTTTTTTAATTTTTTTTTTTAACGTTTATTTATTTTTGAGACAGAGAGAGACAGAGCATGAATGGGGGAGGGTCAGAGAGAGGGAGACACAGAATCTGAAACAGGCTCCAGGCTCTGAGCTGTCAGCACAGTGCCCGACGCCGGGCTTGAACTCACGGACTGCGAGATCATGACCTGAGCTGAAGTCGGCCACTTAACCGACTGAGCCACCCAGGCGCCCCAAAACAAAGGGTTTTAAATCCTAACAGCAATTAAGGTCAAATCTAAATGTTTTCAAGACAATTTTACATTGCTTTTTAAAAATGTTCTTCATTTAAATTTTATTTTTTTTTATTAAAAAAAATTTTTTTTTTTAATTTGAGAGAAAGCGACTGTGCATGTACATGGGAGGGGCAGAGGAAGAGAGAGAATTTCAAGCTCCACACTCAGTGCAGAGCCCGACTTGCAGCTCATTCCCACGACTCTGGGATCATGACCTGAGCTGAAATCAAGAGTGGGACGCTCAACCAACTGAGCCACCCAGGGGCCCCTCTTCATTTAAAATTTAAATCAGGGGGATCCTGGGTGGCTCAGTGGGTTAAGCATCCGACTTCGGCTCAGATCATGATCTCATGGCTCATGAGTTCCAGCCCCGCGTCGGGCTCTGTGCTGACAGCTCAGAGCCTGGAGCCTGCTTCAGATTCTGTGTCTCCCTCTTTCTCTGCCCCTCCCCTGCTTGCACTCTCTATCTCAAAAAATAAATAAAAACATTTAAAAACTTAAAAAAAAATTTAAATCAGAATGCCAAATAAGAGACAGTTCAGATGTTTTCATAAATGCTGTGAGGAAATTATATAAAGATCAAGGTGAAATATATAATAAAATGTAACAATCTGTAGTTGAGGGCAGTTGACTGCCAATGCCTAGAATGGGTAGATCACTGCATCCCCTTATGAGATTGCTCTCAGGAGTCAAGTCTCAACATTTGCTGAGCAGTGATTCAAGAACCAATACTCAAACAGCACCGCCTTAGATTATTCGGTGCGTGACCTCTCTCTAACTGCTTAGTGCCTAACTCTCCACACATGCCAAACAGAGAAGAATAATTGTTAGCCACCTCTCAGCAATTCTAAAAGATTTAACGAGACAAGGGAGCCAGACCTCCGTGGTGAGTCAATTATTCCCTGGGTGGAAGTCATGTTATTTGTGAGGTGCTGTAACTCTACGGATAATAGACTGTTGTACAAGCATTACAAATAGCTATTCTTGATTCCCAAGTGTTTACATTAAAGCTTTCAGATTAATGCACTCACCAAGTAACAAATGGTCCAATGTTTTATAAAAAAGTTGAGTTTGACGGAATGAAATCATCAAAAAGATTTTATAATGTTGTTTCTCTTCTGACTCTTAATAAGAGAGAGTACACCAATCTTTTAGGACAAATGGGTTTAAAGGAATAGACAGATAAGGAGGAATGGAAGGTTTCTAACTGAATCCAGACCTGTTAAAATAGCCTGGTACCATGAACTACAGTATTTAATTGAGTCAAGTCCGGAGTCCACTAATTTCAGCTTGCCCAAGGCAAGGTTAGGGTACTGCTCTGGAAAGAAAAGATGTGGGTCTGCTAACAACATATGCTTCGACTCTTAAAAAGAAATGTGGCCCAATATTAATTGACAGTGATTAATACAACACACATAAATAAAGGCAATAATAAACACTTAAATTTGGATTAGAGAAGTCACAGGCTCTTTAAATAGTTCACACAGGATGGTCATGCTCTCATAAGTTAAAATGGATAAAATTGATTTTTTACACCAGATTAGCCACACAATATTAATCATATGAAATATTTCCCTGAAAGTCTTGGCACGAAAATGGGCCAATGTGTTCTGTTGTGCATATTTTTTCCAAAGTAAATTTAGATGGGGGAAAAACTTTAGAAAGTAATCACAAATTTCAAAATCAATAAATTCAAATTGTTTTTAAGGCGGTGAATGCACTGGCCTGCCAAATGCTGCAGGAAATTGATGTACAATCTGTCTGGCAACTGGACCATGTGAAAAAATTTTAGGAACGACCTTAAAATCACCAAGCCTCTGAAGCCTCAACAAAACTTGTTTTAGTAAGACCATTTTCCTGGTTCATAAAAAAGATAAGGAAGCAAGGGGTGGGATAACCAATTTAATTTAGGGTGTGGTGAATTGTCTTATCTTTAATTGGTACTTTCAATTTGGGCCTGGGCTCAGAAGAAAGGTTTACCATTGTCATTAAGACCAGCTACTCCTTGGCATGAAAATTAAATTATCTATTAGAACCCAGGAGTGTGTTTGAAAATAAAGGCCAAGGAAGCTCCAAAAAAATGAAGATTGCTATCTCTGTTCAGTGAAAATTAGTTAGTTTCTTACTACCTTTTAAAACTGCCTCTACTGTTCTGGCCTTGAGTGGTTCAGACTGAATGGGAAGAGTTAGTTTCCCAACGCAGGAGCCACTATGTCTTAAATATTTAATGCAGCCCACTTTATCCTAAGTCCTACAAGTTTTCAAAAGCACCAGGAAATACTTATTGAAAGAAAATAATTTCCTTCTACAAAAACTGGGAGGGAATGTCAAATTTTCTCTTTAAAAACAGTTTCAGTTTGATACGAAAAGTATCATTTAATACTATGAGCAGAGCCACTAACATTTTACTTTACCGTTCACTCAAAAATTACAAAGACAGTACAAATTTAATGAAAATATTCAAATAATACCAATGCAAAATGCACTAAACAGTGAAAGTCCACTTCTCACGCTCCACTCTCAACCTCTTAACTCATAACGAAAGCTGATGTATTGTATAACTTCCAGACCTTTTCCCAACATACACACGCAAATATTTTTACAAAAGCAGAATCATTTTTCTGTCCTACAACTTGTTTTTATTGCACTAGAGAGTGTACCATGAACAGTCTTCTGTATCTGTACACATAAATCTGCCACTTTGCTTTTAGTGGAGGTAGACACATACACACGCGCACACGCATTTAATTGCGAAGTTCTTACAACTGTTCATTTGTTCACTCTACAAACCTTTACTGAATGCCTAACCATGCTTCAGGCACGGTGCTATGCTGGGCATGATAACTATTGGGGGCGGGGGGAAAGCAACTGCAGGTGCTACTAATATAAATTGGGGTGCGGGGGGGCTCTCTTAGAGGAAGTACACCTAAGATTGGTTTGAAAGAGTAGATAACAGCTAGGTAAAGAAGTGAACAGTCCACATTAAATTAGAACCAAAAAAATGTAACTTCATGGACTTTTTACACCAATATATGTACTTCCATGTGAATCAACTATTTCACCATACTTTAGTGTCTCTTTCAAAGTAAATATAAAGAAAATAACACTGAAACTAGATTTTCAATAGCGCAATTAATGATTTATTTAAATGATTTATTTAAAATATATTATGGAAAATATAAGCTTTAAAAATTTAAGACCCTGTTTTTATATACACGTGTAATATATACATACGTATGCACACACACACATACACAAACTATAATTATAGCATACTAAATACTGAAGAATAAAATAAATTTGATTTTTTTTTCATTCTTAACAAAAGCAAACCTAGTCATTTTATTTACCTGGAAGAATTTTATTTATAAATCCAATACTTTAGTGTTAGGTCAAGAAACAATCCATATTCAATTAGTCAATTTGAATTTTACATAGAACCATTATTGTTGCCCTGGAAGTCAGACTCATTTTAGCCACCCAAGATTTTATGGAGTGTATTTTATGGACAAATTATTGTATGAAACTGTGGAATATAGTCAACTGAAGTTATAGTCCTTACTCTCAAAGGGCTTCTAATGCATTATTGGGGACATACATAGTCACAAATAAGTATAATACAAAGGCAGCACACACTGAGATTAATTCCAACTAGGGGAACTGTATAATGTTTAATGGAAGGCATAGGTTTAAGATGGGTGGAATTTCAACTAGCAAAACAGGGATGAAAAGGGTGTTCCTTAATTGCACAGACGAGCACAGGTAAAGACAAAGAAGCTGGATGTTGCCACGTGCATGGTCGGGGATAGTGAGGTTGTGGGGGAGGCTGGAATTTAGGAGCACAGAGGAAGCAGGAGTGGGAAATAAAGCTGGAGAGGTAATGGGGGCAGATCATGCAGCAGATTCATGACATATCAACAAGTTCGGCCTTTATCTTATAGGAAGTGAGGAGCCATCACAGGTATCTCAAAGGAAATGATACAATCAAAAGAATGCTGCATAAGCAGGAATGGGAAAGAAGACACAAATGGGGAGACAAAATAGGGGACCAGAGCAAAGCTCTAAGGAAGAGGTAATGAAGAGCTAAGGATGGCAGTGGTGGAAAGTGGAAGAAAGGAACACAGTGAAAGACACATTTTGGAAGCAAGGAGAAAAAGGCGAAGAACTGGGGCTCCAGGAAGCCCTAGATTTGAATGTGGGCTCCTCAAGTTACTTGCTTTCTGGCGTTAGGCAAGTCGGATTCTTAAGTCATAGTTTCCTCATCTATAAAATAGGAATAATGTGCCTGCCTGTGTGAAAAAACTCTCAGAAAACCACAGGAAATTGTCTGGATAAATCACGCCCACACACTTATTTTTTCAACACCATATAATAACAAAGAATGAAATGTAGCCCATAGCTGGTTGGGGAAACATATGTAAACACAGAGGAGAGAGACTGTGTAAAGGCATTAAAGACTGGGTGAAAAAGGTGAAGGGATTCAAGGAAGTTCTCATAGAGGGACATCTGAGGCAGGCTAGTCACAACTTTGAGGTGTTTTATTTTTCCTATGAATTACGAGGTTCCCCCACTTTCCCACCTGGTTCTCCGCCTCACCGTATATACTATAGTTCAACCCCCTGGGTTTTATTTGAATTTTAAAGAGTGAAAGAAAGGCAAGCCAGGAGAAAGGAGCAGAAAAAAAGGTGGAGCTAGGGGCGGAAGGGGAAAGGGAGAAAGATTAGAGGAATATGAATGAATCTTAGGCAAATATCTTCTCAGGAAACAACACTTGAAAGAAAGCCAAACAATATTCAGATTCCCAGTGTGATACAATGTCAAGGCAGCAAAACGCAAATGAAAATATCTAACGAGTTCCAGGTGGCAGTTTAGTAGGTTTTTTTTTTTTCTTTTCAGTACGTGACACTGGGTTGAGGTGGCTGTCAGTGTCAGTGTCCTATCTCAGCAAGTTTTAAGTTCACTTCAAACAGCAAATATACAGACTTCTCTTCAGACTGTTGGCATGCATTTGTCTACTGCTGATAAAAGCCTAAATGACTTTTTCTCAAGAAAGTAAGAGAAAAACATGGTTGCAAAGCTGCTGTCCTTAATTCTTTCATGTCTCAGGTAAATATTTACCAATGCCTACTCTGTGTAAGGAACAGGGATACAGGAGTGGGTATGATACTGATCTTGCCACTAACAGTCTCACAAAGAAATTCACTACAAAGTAGAAAGTGATAAACTTAATGAGAGGTACAGATAAACAAAATCCCAGCATAAAGGAGGGAGAGAGCACTCTGAGCTGAGAAGATCAAGGATGTGGCATTGGCAGTGGGAGAGGAGACGATGCTGTGACACTCACTTGACAAACATTTAATGAGCACACATAACATGTAAGCCACTCAAAAGGCAATGGGAATGTGAGGTGATTTAGTCTAGCTCCTTCCCTGAATGCACTAGGAAATGAAAGTTCGGAGACCCAAACAGACAATTCAATTCAAACACATCATAAACACAGGTAAAATCAGAATTGATGTTTCCAGGCTGCAAGTCCAGTACTTTCTACTACTTTACTCTGTCTCCTTCAAAACCCTGTCTAAATATTTTGTGATGGACAGTGGTTACTTCAAAAAATATCCCCATTCCATTTCTGCATTAAGCCTAATTTGTTGTAAAATGCCTCTTCTAACACATAGTTAAAATTTACCTTCATTTCTAACCCGTGGCCCCCTCTGAAACTACATAGAACATACACAGTTCCATGGCCATATGACCACCACTCACATATGTGAAGACATATGTGAAGAATTCAGCTGATAATTATCATGGATTCAGTATATCACTACGTCTGAGAAGCAGGCATTGAAATTAGGAAGATCAGGATATGTAATCCAGCTTCAACATTTACTAGATGTATGATCATGAGCAAAGTTACTTAACTTTTATAATCTGTGTCCTCACGTGCAAAATAGGATGTCTACTGTCCTTCATGTCTCCCACAGAATTTAATAGCTAATAGCTATGATACAGAATTGGTACAACTTTGGGTGTAACTAAGAACACTAGAGTTTCTCTATATACATTAAGCTAGCACAGAATCATCTGAGGTGAAAAGTTACAAAACTAAGAAAAGATGGCAGTGTTCCCCTCTCTCTGTCTCCCCTCCCTGTCTCCCTCTCTCCCCCTCTCCCATTTCTCTCCTCTCTGACACAGGCCAGTTAACAAGTAACAGCTCTGAAATACTAAAGAAAAGCTAGGTAACAGTCATGGCTTCACCATAGGATGTATGCAAATAGAGTTGCTGGCAAGAGAGAAGTTTTGTTGAGATAAAATATTGAAAAATATTTCCCTATCATTTAATTTTTTTTTAAATTTTTTTTTTAATTTTTTTTTTTTTAACGTTTTTTATTTATTTTTGGGACAGAGAGAGACAGAGCATGAACGGGGGAGGGGCAGAGAGAGAGGGAGACACAGAATCGGAAACAGGCTCCAGGCTCCGAGCCATCAGCCCAGAGCCCGACGCGGGGCTCGAACTCACGGACCGCGAGATCGTGACCTGGCTGAAGTCGGACGCTTAACCGACTGCGCCACCCAGGCGCCCCTATTTCCCTATCATTTAAGGCACAAATATGCTTCTTTCCTGTTTAAATCAGAAAGAAAGATCATCAAGGGTTGGGATTCAGATACAAACATACACAGTATCTCCGATGTATCAAAGGACAGAAAACGGTACAAGGATTGCTCCCTCTATATTCATAACTTCCAAACAATGCAGTGCAAAGCTGACCGTGTTTCCTGGTTACTTACGTAGGGTATGGAGGGAGTAGAAAGGAAGAACAGGAGATTTAGAGTTGGTTCTTTTCCTACATCCAAATGTTATAAACCAGCTGGTAATGTTTCATAGCAATAACCTCACGTGCTAGGCACTGCAAGTAATTCCCCATATTTGGATAGGAAGAATGCATCAAGTCTCAAGGAATAACATACTGCTGGGGAATTTAGTGATAGACCCCAAAGAGAGACATGCAGCTCCCAGATAGGAGAAAGGAGTCAAGGACTCACCTAGATGATCTGCAGACTAGACATATAGTTTGGGTCCTCAAAATAGGGCTAAGCTAAGAAATGGAAGACGAAAATGCAGAGGAGTGGTAGCTGTCCCTCAATATCTGTTCTTTCTTCCGCAGAATAACATTTTTAGCTGAACCCATGGCCATTCCAAATAAAGACAACATTTTCCAGTCTCTCTTGCAGCTATGTACATGTGGCCCTAAGACTTAATACTGGCTAGTATTACAGGGCATCTTCCGGGTACCTTCCTCGAAAGATGGTGGGGCATGCCCTTTTTCATCCTTTTCTCCATTCTGCTGCCTGGAATGGAGATGCCTCGACCTTCAACCATGAAAATGAGAGCAGCACCCTAGAAATGGCAAGGGGTGACTTTCAAGAAGTGGGTCTCTAGACATATACATTGATTTCAATTTTTATTAAGCAATGCTGTCAAAATCCCCTTAAAACTATCTTTTACACATCTCAATTTCATCAGATTACACTCCTAGAAGTGGGTAAAAGGATATAACAACATTCTAAAGTTTTTGATACATATAGCCATACTGCTTTTCTGAAAGTTTAAGTTTATATGTGCTTCCCTCCTTTCCAGCACAATGAGTTAATCTTTTTATGATAATCTTTTCATATTAAGTTATGGGCACCATATTATAAATGCTTGTTTCTAACTTACTTGACTTTCAGTTAGTTGGTTGTTATTGTACAGAAACTTTAAATCTTCATGTAGTCAAATAAAGCCCTTTTTTAAAAGTGGTTTCTGCCTTTACTATGATACATTTAAAAAGCCTTTCCCACATCAAGATTACATACATATTCACCTACATTTCCCTATTATTTACTTTCACTGAATCTTTAATCCATATGGAATTTACTTTTTCCACAAATTTAGATAATTGTACCAACACCAGATTCAACACACTGAATAATTAATATTAGTGTATCTCTCCTCCTAATAATGAAAATTTCCACTTTTATTACATTCTGATTTTTTAAATTAGTACTAGATTATTTTAATTATTCATGTAAGTACTCACTTTTTTTTTTTTTCTCCAGAAGTCTGTTTGGTTTATTCTTCAGGTAAACATTAGAAATACATTGTCAGGTTTGGCCAAACAAAAACAAATAAACAAAAAACCCTGAAATTTTAATTGGAATTGTATTAAATGACAGAGAAATTTGGAGCGGGTAAGGAGAATATATAAATTTATTTATTTTTAAAAAATATTTATTTTTATTTATTTTTGATAAAGAGCAGGGAGGGGCAGCAAGGGGGGGTAGTGAGGGTGGGGAGGGAGGGAGGGAGGGAGGGAGAGGGAGAGGGAGAAGGAGAGAGAGAGAGAGGGAGAGAGAGAGAGGGAGAGAGAGAGAGGGAGAGAGCAAGCAAATGAATGAATATATCCCAAGCAGGCTCCACGCTGTCAGTGCAGAACCCAGCATGGGGCTCAAACTCATGAACTGTGAGATCATGATCTGAGCTGAAACCAAGACACTTAACTGACTGAGTCACCCAGGAACCCCGAGAATATATAACTTTAAAACATTAATTCTTCCCATTCACAAATATGAAATATTTCTCCACTTATTAAATTGTTCTCAGGTCCTGTAGGTTCTATAGTTTGGATAGTTCTATATTTACTTAAGTTCTAGAGTTTACTTCATTATACAAATTTCTAAGTATGATTGTAGATTTTTCTGCATATTGTTACAAGTAGGATCTTTGAAAACATGCTTCTTTGTGCTGGTTTGGAAGAAACCATTTTTAAAATTTATTTGGTAACTGACCTTCTTACTGATCAGTTCTCAGCTTTTATTTATTTATTTATTTTTAAATTTTTATTTATTTTTGAGACAGAGAAAGACAGAGCATAAACAGGGGAGGGTCAGAGAGAGGGAGACACAGAATCTGAAGCAGGCTCCAGGCTCCGAGCTGTCAGCACAGAGCCTGATGCGGGGCTCAAACTCACGGAGTGTGAGATCATGACCTGAGCTGAAGTCGGACGCTCAACCGACTAAGCCACCCAGGTGCCCCATCTCAGCTTTTAATAATGCTCATAAATGTTAGTTGATTATCTAGTTTTCTAGTTAGGCAAGAATATTTTCCATTTCCTAAAGATGGGATTTCTCACTTCCTTTGCAATATTTATACCTCACTTCATTATCTTGTCTTACGGTATTAGAACTTTCAAAACAATATTAATAGAGTTAATAAAGGTAATAGCTGACACTCTTACCTTTTTTCCCCGACTTTACATTTTTTTAAAAAAAATTTTAAATGTTTATTTATAAGAGACAGAGACAGTGCAAGTGGGGAAGGGGCAGAGAGAGAGAGAGATAGAGAATCTGAAGCAGGCTCCACGCTCTGAGCTGTCAGCACAGAGCCCGACGCGGGGCTCGAACCCACCAGCCATGATGAGATCATGACCTGAGCCGAAGTTGGACAATATACTGACTGAGCCACCCAGGTGCCCCCCACCAACTTTACATCATAGGGCACTTTGCTCTTTTGAGAAATACATATAGTTGCTATGTATTAGTTTTTCCCACCCCTTTTTACACTGTTCCCAATGCCGAACTATACTGTAAATTCCTTGAAGACAAAAACTGTTTTAGTAATCTTTACAATAATTGTAGCATCCAGTACAGTGTCTTGCACAGAGAAGATAAATCATTAAATCAGCGGTTCTCAAACCTAATGGATCACTGGAATCACATGGGAGCTTTACAAAAAACTTAAAGTTCCATAAACCATTTATCGACTACAAATTCTTTGTTCTCTGTCAATGACAGAGGAAATCTAGATGTTTTAAAAGGTGGTTCTGATGATCTACCAGGTTTGAGAACCAATAGTCTAATACTTTTATCACCCCTGGAGATTCTGTTTCAGAGTCAGGGATCTGATTTTTAACAAATCTTCCTAGATCCATATAGAGGCAGGATTAGAAATTACTTAGAGAGTAATTCAGAGAAGGGATCAGAGTTGGTTTTTTTTCTCTTTATGCTTTCTACATTTTATATATATATATTTTTAAATTTTTTTTAACGTTTACTTATTTTTGAGACAGAGAGAGACAGAGAATGAAGGGGGGAGGGGCAAAGAGAGAGGGAGACACAAAATCGGAGGCAGGCTCCAGGCTCCGAGCCATCAGCCCAGAGCCCGACATGGGGCTCAAACTCATGGACCGTGAGACTGTGACCTGAGTTGAAGTCGGACGCTTAACCGACTGAGCCACCCAGGCACCCCCTGCATTTTATATTTAATACACTAAAGTGGAAAAAGGAGAAAGACCTATAGAGAAAAAGATAATCTCCCATCTCTACATCCTTGAAACAACCACTTACAAAACTGCCAGTGGTATCCTTCCACATCTATTTCCTCGCATATATAAGATAAACACAAAAATGTTTGTGTGTGTGTATGTGTGTGCCTAGTATTCTTTTTATTTGTTTTTACCCTAACAAAATAATAGTAAGCCCATCACTTTGTAATTTGATATAGTATATTTAAAATATGTTACTGCAAATATATGACAATGAATGGTCTCAAGACCATTTGGCATACTTACATGAAAACAAATATCTGTTTTCTCAACCGACTACAGGCTTAAAAGTAGCAATTAGTACAAAAATATTTTAATCTCATTTTTAACTTTTAAAAAATTTTTAATTCTTTAGAAAGTATGGAAAATTTTAGAAAATTCAGCTAGGCAGTTCAAAAATAAAAACTAAAGTTAATATACCAAAAGATACGGGTTCATAAATCAAAATAGCATCTTAAAACCATGAGGATAGTATTGACACAGGAAGGCTAAAAATGGCATATTAAGCTTTCTTTTCTACACAGATAATAAAATAATTAAAAAACACAAAAAACAAATCCTGTTACAGATGTTATTTATACTTAGTTACTACTCATCCTTTAGACAAAGGCTATTTTTTTAAATGTTTATTTATTTATTTTGAGAGAGAGAGAATGTGAGCAGGAGAGGAGCAGAGAGAAAATCCCAAGCAGGCTCTGCAGTGTCAGCTTAGAGCCTGACATGGGGCTTGATCCCATGAACCGTGAAATCATGACCTGAGCCGAAATCAAGAGTTGGACGCTTAACTGACTGAACCACTCAGGTGCCCCAACAAAGGCTATTTTTTAAAAATTTTATTATTTTTTAAAATTTACATCCACATTAGTTAGCATATAGTGCAACAATGATTCCAGAAGTAGATTCCTTAATCCCCCTTACCCATTTAGCCCATCCCCCCTCCCACACCCCCTCTAGTAACCCTCTGTTTGTTCTCCATATTTATGAGTCTCTTATGTTTTGATCCCCTCCTTGTTTTTATATTACTTTTGTTTCCCTTCCCTTATGTTTATCTACTTTGTCTCTTAAAGTCCTCATATGAGTGAAGTCAGATGATAAAGGCTATTTTTAATATGCAAGCAAAATTCAGCCTCAAACTGACCTCTACTTAATATGCTTTTAACAAAACATAAAAGGTAACATTCAAATGTATGCCTGAAATAAAATTTTCTAAAATAGAACTGCTAATAAGAGGAAAGAATATAAATTACTGGCTAAGACAAAAAGATCATATTCTAAAAGACTAAGTCATGACTTTGGTGAAATCACTGCATTATTCATTTGTTATTACTAAATTTTCATAAAGTTTCTTCTCCAAGAAGCTCAATGAAATGCCTTAATGATTATTAAATGATGCAAATGAGTATCCCTAAATTCTCCAATACTGAAAATTAGAAGACAGGGTGGCAGTGGTAGAGAAGAAGAGAGATAAAAGTAAAATAAAAGCAACAAGCAAAAGACCTTAGATATCTTCCTCTATCAAAAGTGAACTAAACTGCGACTTCTGGTTCTTTCCACAAGGATCTTTCTGTAAGAGCAGAATTTAAAGACATGATGTCTTCCTGACTCTCAGGACTTTGTTAGAAGTCTATTTGATTGTTAACTTGGAATTTGGAATGGGAGAAAGAAACGGTACCAAATTAATCTAGAAGAGGCATGAAGTTGGAGAAAGACCTAAAACTCAAGTGCCAATATGTTGAGAATAAAGACAGTTTACAAAGTAAATAGTTTTGAGAAAGGGAACAACATTCAGTGTGGTGGTTGAAGGAAGTGATCCTAAAAATGGTGTTTTGCTTTTTGGCAGGAATGAAATGGATTTTGTGGGTAGGGAAATCAGAGAAACCCACAATGGTAGTTCAAGTTTGAAATTACAAGATATTTGATAGGAGAATTGATAAAGGAAAGGGGACTAAATGGTTAGGTGGCATCTCCAACTGCTACTCCCATCCTCGTCCCCAAGCCAGCACCCACCCTTTCTCCCTGATTGCTCTGACCCAGAGTAACACCTCTCTCTTCCCATCAGATGTGGTTTCTCTACCAATGCTCTGGGCCCCTTCCTCTCTTTCCTTAGGGGCTTCACTCCATTGATTATCTTCAGTCAATCCTCAAACTCTTGCCATTAGCTCTTCTCTTTCAGCATATAAAAATCCTCAAGCTTTTCATATCTAAACCCAAACCAAAAGTTTCTTTAAACCTATGTACTCTTTTTTTTTAATGTTTATTTATTTATTTTGAGAGAGAGAGGAGAGAGAGAGGAGAGAGAGAGAGAGAGAGAGAGAGAGAGAGAGAGAGAGAGATAAAGAGTGAGCCGGGAGGGGTAAGAGAGAGAGGGAGACAGAGAATCCCAAACAGGCTCCGTGCCGTCAGCACAGAGCCCAATGTGGGGCCGGAACACATGGACCATGAGATCATGACCTGAGCCAAAACCAGGAGTCAGAGGCTTAACCAACTCAGTCACCCAGGCACCCCAACCCTATGTATTCTTTCAAGCTCATCTGATCTCTCTTCACAAGCCACTCCTAGAAAGCCATATACTTCCTGATTCACTCTTCACCCTGAAGCAATCCAGCTTTAGGTTTTACTATCCCACTGAGGCTGTTCCACATAAAAGCAACACTGACCTTCTAAGTATCAAATCTAATCTCTAGTTTTTGGCCCTCATATAAATGAATCCTACTGAAACTTTTTACACATTCACCTTCTCTTTCTTGAAAAGGTCTCCTCCCTCAGTATCTAAGATATCACATTCCTTCTGTGAATGCTCCACAGGGACTCATCTCATTCTGCCTATTATTACTCTCCCTCCATATTCATGACCTCAACGATGCCAGTTCAAAAATTACATGGAATTCTGAATCTCTAGCCCAGATAGATATCTCTGTGGAGCTCTGATACTGAAAGTTGGACACTACTATGTCCAAAACGGATTCATCATGTTCCTCCTTTAAAAAGTCACTTGTTACTTCTTAACTTAGTTGAACGGAGCCATCACTCACCCAATTGTTCAAGTAAAACATCTGGGAATCATCTGAGATTCTTCCCCCTTCCTAACTTCCCAGGTCAAATCACTATGGACTACAGATTCTCTCAAACCTGTTCCTTTGCATTTATTCCATTGCCTTTGTTTGTTTCTCATTTGGACCATGCTGCATTCCAACAGTCTCCTTAGTGATTTCTCTATCTCTAATTTCAATCCTTGCAACCTAGTTTCTAGAGGAAACGTGTTCTAATTGTTCAGTGGCTCTCTGTTATCTATAAGCTACCTTCTCAACTTTGTATGGCATAAATGTACCTGCCCACTCTACTTCCTCATTCTTACCACTTCCAGCTCAACTTTATGCTCCAGCAACACTGAACATGCTTTCCTGTGCCCAGTTCCTCTGTACGTGCTGTGGCACCATTTCCCCACTTGTCTGCCTGGTATATTTTTACCTATTTTTAGCTACTTGTTTAAATGCTAATTTCTCTATCAGGTAGACTTTGGTGTTCTTTATACATTCTCAACTGCAGTTTTGAAGATTCTTCCATTAAACAATGACTTTACTGCATTGTAATTGTTTGCGTGGGCATCTTAAGTACTTAACTGGCTTACATTAGGGTATTAAAATAGATCTTGTATCCTAAAACAGTAGTTATCAAACTATTCCCCTAACTTAAAAAGCTTTATAACAAATGCCCAGAAAGGTCTTTTAATTTTAAGCTATTGAGATTAAGGAATAAGAGACCACTTATTTTCGTTTTACCAGTACAGTATCTAACACAGTGTAGTAAAGATCTGCAGTATTTACCCAATGAGTAGTTCATTGCACAAACATTGTTTGAGCAACTAGTAGTAGTCAGAAACCATTCTTGGTGCTGGGATACGGTGCTGAGTCTAACAATCGTGATCTCTATCCTAGGAGAATTTAAAACGCCAAGGGGAAGACAGATCTTCAGTAATTCTGGGGCGCCTAGGTGGCCCAGTCGGTTGGGCATTCGACTTCAGCTCAGGTCATGATCTCATGGTTTGTGAGTTCGAGCCCCACGTCAGGCTCTGTGCTGACAGCTCGGAACCTGGAGCCTACTTCGGATTCTGTGTCTCCCTCTTTCTCTCTGCCTCTTCCCCACTCACACTCTGTCTGTGTCTCAAAAATAAGTAAATGTTAAAAAAAATTAAAAAGTAATTCCTAAAGTATATAATGAGAGCTTGACAAGAGACTACAGAAACATTTATTGGGAGACCTAACCGATCTTTTTTCCTGAGTAAATCAACTTTAAACAGTGCCTAAAAAGACAGGCAAAAGACATGTAGGTAAAGTCAGAGGTGATGATGCTCGAGAAGTCTGGGCAAACTGAAGCACAAATACTACAGAGGAGAAAACAGCAAGGAAAAGCCGAGAGGCACGGGGAGTCGAACGGTGAAGGCATTTCTAAGAGAAGTTTAAGCTGTGTACTTCCAGTAACGAATTCTTATTTCTCCATGAATCAAATCACTAAATTAAACACCTGTTTTCTAAAAGCATCACATTCTTGAACCATAAAAAGAAAAAAATATTGCAAATAAAATCCTTCCCGTGGCATCCTGTGTGATGAAGCACTGAGGAAAGAGATTAAACCTGAGGTGTTTTACTTGCACATCTCCAGGGTCTGCGAACACGAAAGCAACTGAGACTCAGAACTCTCCAAAGTTATCAGAGCTCTAACCATGAGCTCCATGTGCCAACATACTAAATGTTCACTTTTGAAATAGGAAAAGTATGTTTTACCTCTTTAATTTGGGATGGAAAATGAGATTCTAATCTTTTTTGATTTTCCATTCAGTTGAACACAGTAACTGGGATCATCCTTCTATAATACAGGTACATTTTTCTAGGAAAGTCTGTGAATACTTTAATTTAAAAGCCATGGACAGCAACCTAGAGGAGCTCTGACCATGCAAAATGTTTTATAAATAGTTCCATGTGCACTGTTCATCTGGAGTCTCACTAGAGATGGATAATGACCTTGTATTTTGTACTCATTTACTCTGAATTAGCCAAACCTCTGTTTTTAATTACGTACTTAATTCACCTAGCATGGTCTAATTACAGAAAACAAAACATCATTTAAACAAAAGGTGGCCTTGAACTTAATCTATCAAAACACCAGTTAGTTTTAAAAGTTTTCAGTTCTTAATAAACTGCCAAGACATGCAATAGCAATTTTCCAAATGTGATCATACGCTTTTATAGCAACAGATTTACTACATAATCAAACATCTGTATATACTTTGAAAACTTGATGTGTTGTCTCACTATTAATGCAAATCTGCTTAAATTTTGATAGACCTAAACAATCTTAAAGCTGAAGTACTACAGAATAATTCTTACATACTCAAGGTCATTTTGGCCTTGAAATGACAAGTTATCATAATCATGGCTACTTATTTGTGAAATGGTCCAGAACTCGATATAAACTCATTTGTGGAATTTTCCCTAACTCCCCCAGTGTAATAGACCTTCTCCTCAGTGCTACCACGGCACCTTATGTATCTCTCAACCACAGTGTTTACGATGCTGAATTGCGGTTACTGGTAGGTACTGTTGCCTAAATTAAGATCGCAAACTTCATGAAAGCAGAGTTCATGCCTTTTATCTCTATGCTTCCAACACGGCGCACAGTGCCTGACACCAGAGAAAGTCCTCAATACATGTTTGTTGAATTAATGTATTTAAACACAATACTATAAAACTATCTCAATTTGCGGATGACATGATCTTGTATATAGAAAATCCTAAGGAATCCACCAAAAAACTATTAGAACCCATAAATGAGTTCTGCAAGGTTGCAGGATACAAGATCAATATATAAAAATCAACTAACTGTATTTCTATACAATAGCAATGAGCAAACCCAAAATAAACTTAAGAAAAAACAATTCTGTCGAGAAGCATAAATATTTAGGAATAAATTTAACAAAAGAAGTGCAAAACTTATACTATGAAAAAACATTGCTGAAAGAAATTAATAAAGACAAGTAAATGAAAAGACATCCCATGTTCACCGGCTAGAAGACTTATAGTTGTTTGAGGGAAATACTCCCCAAATCAATCTACAGAACCGAGAGATTCCAAACAGTACTTCTCAAATCTCAGCTGGCTTTTGTGTAGAGACTGACAAGCAAAACCTAAAATTCAGAAATTCAAGGTATTTAAAATAGCCAAAGCATATATGGAATACTATTCAGTCTTAGAAAGAAAGGAAATCCTACCATGCTATAACACGGGATGAACCTTGGGGACCTCATGCTAGTGAAATAAGCCAGTCACTAAAAGGCAAATGCTGTATGAGTCCACTTATACAAGGTATCTAAAATAGTCAAATTCATAAAAACACAGAGTAAAATAGTGGTTACCAGGGGCTAGGGGAGGGGGAAATAGGGAGACAGTTAAATGGGTACAGTTTCACTTTTGCAAGATGAAAAGCATTCTGGAGATGGACTGCACAACAATATGTATGAATGTACTTAACGATACTGAACTGTACAATTAAAAATAGTTGAGATGATAACTTTTATGTTGTGTTTTTTACCAAAAATTTTTTTACAACAGCCAAAACAATCTTTGAAAAGAACAACAAAGTTGGAGAAAACACATTTCCTGGTTTCAAAACTGACTACAGAGCTACAATGATCAAGACAGTGTGGAACTGGCAGGACACACATATAGCAAAGGAATAGAACTCAGAGTCCAAAACTAGATCCTCACATTTATGGCCAATTGATTTCCTATAAGAGTTCCAAGATAATTCAATGGGGGAAAAATAGTCTTTTCAACAAATGGTGCTGGGACAACTGGAGAGCAACATGTAATAGAATGAAATTGGACTCCTACCTCACACCATATACAAAAACTAACTCAAAATGGATCAGAAACCTAAATGTAAGAGCTGAAACTATAAGATTCTTAGAATAAAATCTAAGTGTAAATCTTTATGACCTTGGATTAGGCAAAAGTTTCTTAGATATGACACCAAAGCACAAGCAAAAAACCAACCAACCAACCAAGTGGACTTCACCAATATTAAAAACTTTTGTGCTTCAGAGGACTCCATCACGACAGTAAAAAGACAACTCACAGAATGGGAGAAAATGACTGCAAATCATAAATCTAATAAACAACTTGATGTGGAATACATAAAGAACTCTTACAACTCAATAATAAAATATTAACCCAATTAAAAATGGGCAAAGGATTTGAATAGACATTTCTCCAAAGAACATATGCAAATGGAAAATAAGCATATGAAAAGATACTAATAACATCATTAGCCATTAGGGAAAAGCAAATCAAAACCACAATAAGATGCCACTTGATAACCACAAGGATGGTCATAATCAAAATATAGGTAATAACAAGTGTTGGCAAGGATGTGAAAAAACTGGAACTTATGTAAACTGCTGGTGGGAATGGAAAATGGTGCAGCCTAGAAAACAGTCTGGCAGTTCCTCAAACAGATAAAACCTGACACTATCATATGATTTGCAATTCCATTCCTAGATATATATGCAAGAGAAATGAAAAATCCACACAAAAGTCCACACAAAAACTTGTGCAATATTGTTCATAACAGCATTATTTGTAATAACTAAAAGGTGGAAACAATCTAAATGCCCATCAATTCTTAAGCGGATAAACAGAATGTGGTATATTCATACAATGAAACAGTATTCAGCCATAAACAGGAATGAAGTGCTGATTTACGGTATAACATGGTTCAACCTTGAAAACATTATGCTAAGGGAAAGAAACCAGACACAAAAGTCTCATATTACATGATTACATCTTGATAAAATGTCTAGAATAGCCAAATGTACAGGCTGAGATGGAAAGTAAATTAGTGACTGCCTAGGGCTGTGGGTGGAGGAGGGTGGGGGTGATGGCTGGGAGTGCTGGTTTCTTTTTGGGATAATGAAAATGTTCTAAAATTGAATGAGGTGACGGATGCCCAACTCTGTGAATATACTGAATATCACTGAGTTGTATACTTTAAATGAGTGAATTGTGAATTATATATCAATAAAGCTGTTATACACACAGTGCTTACAATATTAACGACTGAAGTAGGTTTCTGGAAAAGCAGCAAACGATGATGTGAAAGTACAGGGTTGCAAATGAGTGAAGCAACGTCTTTTACCTAAACTTCTCCTGATTCCTGACAGAAGTATTACTAGAAATACAAGCAATTTATTTACACTTTAGGTCTATTACAACATGGACACCTAAATGCTGTCCTTCCCAGAAAAGAATGTAGGGTTAGCACAGTGATAATTAATAACCTAGTTAGGGAAGCAGTGGTTAAAATTCCAGAGTAAATTTTTCTAAGAAAGCAATTAGGCAAAATCAGAAGGTCAAAAAGTCACAACACAGTATTGGAAATTTCATATAGAAAATGGTAGCAGCAACCAAGAAAAACAGTTGTTGATTAAGAGAAGCCGCAAGACTGTCATGAAAGGTGAAGGGGTTTTAAACCAGGTGAAATGAAAAGTTGGATGTGGATCCAGTACAGTGAGGGCTGGGAAACTAAGAGAATCACAAAAGAGTGAGCCTAGAAGTATGCAAAAGATGGGAAGGAACAGTAATTCAAGCTAAGGCTCTAACAGAACAGGAAGGGAGAGCTGTGGCTTAGAATGGAATTTTTAAAATACATGAAAAAAAAAAATCCCCCAAACCTTTCTGTTTTTAAATCCACATGTGAAGGTGTTGACTGACTGAAGGGTAGAGAAAATGCCTATTATCAAGTTCTTCCAGCAGTGCTGGGGCAGGAGGGGAGGGAGCTCTAAGAAAGCTGCTGATGAAAAGAGGTCCCAGGGGTTCCAGAAACTAGTTCCTGTGCTCCATTCTGGAGCAACGTGGGTCTCTCCACTGTGCGTGACAGAACAGGAGAGGCGGAAACTCTCATTGTGGTGGATACTACACAAAGCAGGGCATGGCCCTGCCCTTCAAGACACTTTGTTCATAAAATAAATCATTATTTCACCTTACTGTAATAATTTTTCTTTGTCCTGATCTAGAGCCTTAGGGAGCACCTTTTACACTGAAAGAATTTATGAACCCAAACTGCTCATCAAGATCACCAATGACCTTGTTGCTAACTACCCAAGAGTAAATTATCAGTCCCCATGTTTCTTGAGCTTAAGTAGAATGTGAACTATTTGAGAGCACTCTCCTTTTAGAACACTGTCCTCACATGATTGCCAGGATGCCACACTTTCCTGGCTATCTTTCTACCTCCATGACTGTCCCTTGTTAGTCTTTTTTGCTGGTTCCCCCTCCTCTTCATCTTTTCAGAAACAACATAAAGTCACACTTTCATCTACACATTTTTTTAATAATACATAGTGTTTATATTTTCTTACCAAAAATTTAACATTTAAAAACTCAATGTAAAAACTACTTTGGAAAATGATTAACTTTTTACTTAAAAGAGAAGCTAGAAAAGGGGACACCTGGGTGGCTCAGTCGGTTAAGCGTCTGACTTCAGCTCAGGTCATGATCTCGTGGCTCCTGGGTTGGAGCCCCGCACCGGGCTCTGTGCTGACAGCTCAGAGCCTGGAGCCTGCTTGGGATTCTGTGTCTCCCTCTCTCTCTGCCCCTCCCCCACTCTCACTCTGTCTCTCTCTCTCTCTCAAAAATAAATCATTAAAAAAAATTTTTTAAAGAAAAAACTCCAAATAAAGTGATATACTATGTGTATGAAATGGAAGATTCAAAACTCATAAATATGTCAATCCTCCCTAAATTGACCTAAAGGTTTAATAGAGTCCAATCAAAATCTCACAGGAGTTTTTGTGCAACTTGATTTCCTGATTCTAAAATTTACATGGGAGTGCAATGGGTCAAGAATAAGCAAGCACTCCGGAAGTAATTGATCATGGTGGGGGAACTTGCCCTACCACAAAGCAAGACTTCTAATAAAGCTATAAAATTTAACACAGTATGGTATTTGTTTAATTAAACAAATAGACTGAAAACACAACACAGAGCCTCAAACAGAATCTTTCATATATAGACACTTAACCTGTGACAGAGATAGAACCTCATAAAGTGAAGAAAGGATGGATTTTTCAATTCTTTCAGTATATGATACTGGGACTGGTTAGGCAATTGGACCCCTTTCTGACTGAAAAACCGAAATGATTGAAACTTATCTCCACACAAAAATGTGCACATATTTATAGCAGCTTTATTCATATTTCCCCAAACTGGAAACAACCAAGATAACCTCCAAGACGTAAATGAATAAACAAACTGTGGTGCATCCATACAGTGGAATATTATCCAGCAATAAACATAAATGAGCTATCGAGCCATGAAAAGACACTGAGGAACCTACATGCATAATGCTAAGTAAAAGAAGCCATCTGTAAAGGCTATACAGTGCACATGATTCCAATTATGTGATATTTTGGAAAATAAAAACTACAGAGACAGTATAAAAGATCAATGACTGCCAGGGGTTTGAGGGAAGAGCTGGAGGAATGAATAGGTGGAGTGCAGTGGAGTTTTTTAGGGCAGTGAAGCGATTCTGTATGAAACTTAATGGTGGATACATGGCATTATGTATCTGTCAAAATCCATAGAATAGTACAACACAAAGAGTAAACACTAATGTAAACTGTAGACTTTAGTTAATGATGATGTACCACTATTGGCTTATCAATTGTAACAAATATAACACACTAACACGACTTGTTAATAAGAGAAACGGGGGGGGTGTGCTCATGGAAGACAGGGAGAGGGAATATTTGGAAACTGTACTTCCTGCTCAGTTTTTCTGTAAACCTAAAACTTCTCTAAAAAATAAAGTCTATTAATTAAAACAAAACAACGTGGAAGGTAAAACTATAACATTTGAGGAGTCAGCAAATAACATATATTTATGTTCTCTTAAATATGATGCAGAAAGTGTATACCTTAACAAAGACTAATGAATTCAATTATATCAAAACTAATAAATTCTGTCATTAAAAAACACTACAGAGAGTGAAAAGACAAGCCATATAATGGGAGACTACATATGTAGCACATATAACTGAAAAAAAAAATCCAGAATGTATGAATAGCTCCTACAATCAATGAGAAGAGACAACCCTAATGGAAAACGAAAAGACTTGAACAGGCATTTCACAGAAAAGGAAATTAGAATGGCCAACCCCATGAGAAACACATAAAATTATATTCAATCCTGTTAGTGATTAAGGGAAACATGAACTGTAACTGTAACAGAAGGCCATTTGATAGCCACTACATTGGTAAAAATTCAAAAATCTGGCAATAGCAAGGGTTAGTACTAAGCAATGGGAAACATACAAAAATTTTCATAGCAGCACTGTTTGTGACGGCAAAAAAAATGATATATGCTTCACATATTAGTCAACAGAGAATGGATACATAAAAATATGGAATAATCGTTTAATGGAATATTATATAACTTGGAAAATGTATGAACTAGAGTTTCATGCATCAACATGGATGATCCTCAAAAATATACTGTTTAAGAATCCATACCTGGTTGGTAAAACTACAAAGAACAGAACAGAAATAATTACCACAAAGCAAGGACAGTGGATACCTCTATGGGGTAGGGGAGGAGGATACACAAGGGCTTCTAAGGAACTTGAATTTCTATCACTTGACCTACGTGGTGGATATTTGGGCAGATGTATAATTATTGTTTAACCTGTAAATACAATGTTTGGTGCACAAAATTTAAGTGATACAAATTTAAGTATTACAAAAAGGCAAAGGTAGAAACAAATACAAATAAAAGCATCTTTAGAAATATAATTTATGTATGTTGTCTTGGGTCAAATATTTTAAAATGCTATATACCTGGGGCACCTGGGTGGCTCAGTTGGCTAAGTGTCCAACTCTTGGTTTCGGCTCAGGTCACAATCTCACGGTTTGTGGGTTTGAACCCCATGTCAGGCTCCACACTGGCAACCCAGAGCCTGCTTAGGATTCTTTCTCTCTCCCTCTCTCTTTGCCCCTCCCCTGCTCTCTCTCTCTCCGTCTCTCTCATAATAAATAAATAAACTTAAAAAAATGCTATATACCTTGACAAAAGGAGCACACATTTACAGAAAAGGAAAGGGAGTGTATGTATTTTCCCTTAATCCCTTATGGATTTCAAATATCCCCAGAAAAATTAAAATAATAGTACAATGAACACACTCATATACCCTCTGTTTTGCTTCAACAATTGTTAACATTTTACTATATTTGCTTGCTTGCTTTACACACACACACACACACACACACACACTTTTATTTTGAACCACTGGAAAAGTATATGCAGAACATCCTGGTATTCTACACCTAAATACTTCAGCACACATCTTCTGAGAATAAGTACATTTTCCTACATTACTACTTATTACAACTGTGTCCAAGAAAATGGTTGTAAGTCTATAAAATCACCTAATCTTCAGGGACTACATATCATTTTAAAGACCAGAAAGCTTGGGAAACATATATAATAATAAAGCTAATTGAAAGGTTACCCACAAGAAGTTCACTGAATATTCTGAGGGAATATTTATTTTAAAAACCATTGAATTTATTACCTATGAATTAAGTTTAACTAGGCCAAAATGGGCGGAGCTAAATTTCCCAACAATGTATACAGGTATCAAATTTTTGAAAGAAAAAATCACAACATGTGGTTTGACACTGGAATGGAATATGTGAAATTAGAAACTGTCCAGGAAAACCCAAGCTGTGTGGTCACTGCAAACAGGCTACAAAGAGATCAGGGTAGTTCTGTTGCAACATAGGTTACCAGAGACTATATAAGGAAGTTATCAACCTAAGCCAGACCCACGGGAAAAAAAACTGTGTGAAAATCAAAACTCCCATGCAGGACGAGCTAGGCTCTTGGGGCATAACTATGTACGCATTACAACTGATGCGCAATATAGAGAAAATAAATTTCACTACCCTAGTATTTAAGGTCCTGAGAGTCCACTTAAAAATATTTTATTTGACTTCAGGTTACATCTATGCTACTTTAAGAAATACTTTATATCATATATTATTATTCTAATAGTTGGCAAATTCCTAAGTAAAAAAGATATTCTAGTTATCCTATTATAATCTCCTATCTAGTAAACAGGAAGAAAAAATAGTCATGGTTCATTCTGTATGATTCCATTTATATGAAACGTCAAGAAAGGCAAATCCAAAGAGATAGAAAGGAGATTATGGTTGCCTAGGACTAGGAGGAGAAGGATGTTGGGGGGGGGGGGAATGAGTGGCTGCTAATGGGTAGAGGGTTACTTTGGGGGGCAATGAAAATGTTCTAAAATTAATTGTGGTGATAACTACACAACTGTGTATATATACTAGCCCCCCCCATTGAATTGTGTACCTTAAATGAGAATTATATGACATATGAATTATTTTTCAATAAAGTTGTTGTAAAAAATTTTTAAAAATAGTTATGGCTGATGATTAATTCAAAACACGACATAATTTAAGAAAACATTACAGGAAAATCTTAACAACTGAGGACTAAGAATTACTATCACAATCTGACAGATATTAATGTAGACAAAATTATTGGTGCACATATTCTAAAAAGCTTTCCAGTAAATATTTTAAACATATGGTCTTGATCTTTTTTAAGATGCAAAAGAATTAGGAAAGGTCAAGTTAAAAACTAATGATGTATTCTTACATGCCTTATAAAATGAGTAAACAAAAGCTCAGGGAAATTGGTCTAAAAAAAATAAAAAGCTTTCTAAAACTCATCCCAAATTTGCCCAATCAAGTCTTTTCCTAATCATCTACCTTTGAATTTTTTTAATCTAAGAAGTTTGTCTAATGATCTAACCTGATAGAGATTCAGCATATGATGAAAGAGAATTTGCAGAAACTAAAATAATTATAGGAAAAAAATACCTTTCCTTCTCTTCGCTTGGACAAAATATGTTTAGACAGGATTAAATAGCAATTTCTTAGGGTGGTTCTCTAAGGTTCTGCTAAACACTCTTATGGTTGGCCCGTCAATATAAATTTTATTTTACTTTCAAACCTCTTAAAAATTGCACATGTAATTCATGCTCATAACAATTTCGAACAGAGGGCTGCGTGTATATGTATGTGTGTGTAAAATGTATTCGTCGTTTAAAAATCTAGATTCATAGCATTAAAATACTTAGGCCGTTTTATACAAGCTACCCTGTGAACCTTGTGTTCAGTTAGATGACCATTATGCAGATTATTAATAGGTTGGTGAATTTAGTGAAAATATCTTAAGAGAATTATTTCATTAAGGAAAAATGACATACTTTAAATCTTGATTTGATTTGATTACCCTTACCTAGTAATCAAACAGCTCTTTTAGCAACAATGGCATAAAATAAACAATCTCATAAACCTAAGCCTAGAGTTTATTATAGATTAAAACTTTCAAACTTTCAACTGACCATAAATCAAAGTATATAGTGGGGAATAAAACAAACATAAAATGAGAACAGTCATACTCAGACTAACAAATCTCTTTTAGAAAGACTGTAAGTAAACCTAAAATGTATCAATATTAAATAATTCTTCTATATATTAAAATTTGTATCTCATATTCTATCAAAAATTCTATTTTTCTACTCATAGAAGTTACTTACAGAATAGAATCCAATAAGAAAAATGTATTTGTAAACTAATCTAATATTTTCTAACACTAGCTAAGATTTTACTTGAAATATATCTATTCCTCATTAACATTTATTCAAGTCACTTATTTAATAAAAATAAGTTCTCTACTTTGAAATTTTATAGGGTTCAATATCAAGGTATTTTATTAAATGGTAACCTAGAATAAATTCAAAAGAAGAATTTAAAAGAGAAAAGCACTAGGCTTTAAAATGAATACTATCAATATTGGTGTCCGGATTGCACACAAATATAAAAAGAAAAATTAGAGAAAAAACTGGCATAATGAAAGAATAATTTCAAAACTTACCATTTTAATACATAATAAATTTCCATAATGAAGAAAGGATTACTAGTGACACCAGACACGATTTCTTATGCTGCTAGTAAGTATTATCTAACAGTCAAATTCAATTTAATGCCTAATCCAGAGCCACACCACAAATGTGCAAGCCCTATTTTTGTCTGTCAAAAGACAGTTATGGATGCTAGGTTTCTCCTCGCAATTTCTTAGTTTTGCAAACAATTACAAAATTTTTACCAGGCCAAATGGCCCCATGTTCCCTAACCCCACCCACAGATTTTCCTTCTTTTTTAGCCCCTGTAACATCAGAAGAACTTTTTTTTTAACTGTAAATAAATCCTAGTAACTAGTTATAAGATTTATTCATAGATGCTCTCAATGATACTATGAACTAGTATCCTCATGAACTGTTAATTTATGGAAGACATCTAAATCCAGTTTTTTACAGCCAGAATTCACATTTGAACAAGTAAGAAAACACCAGACTGAAGGTAAATCTAAAGATGTACAATTAGTTTTACAAGTAACTAATCCTTTAAGTTTAATAAAGTCTTTGGCAGTTGTTGTTTGCTTCAATTCTGTGAGCATATGATGCGACGGGGGGGGGGGGGTTAGGATCTAAAATTTAACGGCTACACAAAGTAGGATGCCCTCTATTCTGAGTAGGAAGAACAGATCACAATACAGGGATATTTTGCAAGTGGTTCCTTTGACTGAGTTAGTTTCTAAACGGAAATAAAAAGGCACAGAGAGGGTGCTTACAATATTTTTGCTGAATAAACTAAACATTGAAAACTAAAAAGGGGGTTTAATTGTTGGTAGGTTACTCTAAAAATAATAACTAACCTATGTTACTCTAAAAATGTTAACTAAAAAGTAGACCATTATATATTAACTTATATTTAAACCAAGTAATCCCAACCAAGTAAGTCTCAAAAAATATTAACAATAACATGTTCTAACAATAATATGTTAACCTTATTAATATTTTCCCATGGTCTGGAAACACTAATTAAAAAACTGGGTCCTATTAAATAAATGAATAAAATCTAGTGAGACAAGTGCTTATTCACATATGTTGAATTTGAATCACTTCAAAAATTTTTTTAATGTTTATTTATTTTTGAGAGACAGAGAGAGACAGAGTGTGAGCAGGGGAGGGGCAGAGAGAGAGGGAGACACAGAATCTGAAGCAGGCTTCAGGCTCTGAGCTGTCAGCACAAAGCCTGACGCAGGGCTCGAACTCACAGACTGCGAGTTCATGACCTGAGCCAAAGTTGGACGCTTAACCGATGAGCCACCCAGGCACCCCTTGAATCACTTCAGATACAATATATAGTAATTTAATATTTATGTATCTAACAAAATTTAAAATATGACAATGTAAGAAACTTAATTTAAAAATATGAAGTAGCTACCTGTGATATACCTGTATATAATACTTGTGATTATTTTTAATAGAGATACAAAAAATTAAACGAAATTTCTTTGTTAAAAATCAAAGAGAATGTATAGTCACACTTAAGTATTTTAAAACATTTTCCCTAAAAAAAGCTAACTTATGCTACCCTAAATATAAGAAGCCAAATATACTGTTAAGTACATTAATATGAAATTGAGTAAACATATGAACTGTTACGTTTCTCGAATGCCTATTCTTATACTGTTATCATTTCCTTTTAGAATTTATCATGAATTTAAATAATAGCTTTCTAACAGTGATTCAGGGAAGCATATGGGCACATAAATATAATCCATTTTCCCCTGAAAATATATTATGTATTTGAATAGAACACAAAGCCTGAATAGAAAAGTTCCAATGTTTTAGAAGTACTTCCTCTGCCATTAGAAGCTGGTTTTATTTTTTGATATTATTTTTTTTTAATGTTTATTTATTTTTGAGACAGAGAGAGACAGAGCAATAGCATGGGAGGGGCAGAGAGAGAGGGAGACACAGAATCTGAAGCAGGCTCCCCTCTCCGAGCTGTTAGCACAGAGCCCAATGTGGGGCTCGAACTCACCAACCGCGAGATCATGACCTGAGCCGAAGTCGGATGCTTAATCAACTGAGCCACCCAGGTGCCCCTACATGATACTGTTTTTTAATGTTTTAGTTATGAAAAAGAAACTGGGATGAAAAATTTCATATGTATCACATTTAAAAATAGCCTTTGCTTTTAAATGGATGTGATTTTCTTTTAATCTTTCAAAATAATAATGTAAATGAAGATAATGATGTTTGGCCTGAATTTGTCTAAGCTCCTTTGCACAAATTCTGTTTATTTTCAGTTAAACTCTCAGACTCAACTTTTATAGGGTAAACAAATTATAAAACATTGCCTTGGAGATACAAAATGAATATAATTTTTTAAGTCTTATTATAGAATCCTAGATGACACAAATATGTGACACATGTGTGCAAGTACCCACTTAATATTAGCATGAAGCTAAAAATTTCTTAGCAAAAAGCAGGTAAAAAGAGACATAATCTTATTATCTTATTTAAATTTAAAGAAATGCAAAGCTAAATCTTTTATTTTTTAATGTTTATTTTTGAAAGAAAGAGAGAAAGATGCAGAGTGCAAGCAGGGGAGGAGAAGCAGGCTCCAGGCTCTGAGCTGTCAGCACAGAGCCTGACACGGGGCTTGAACTCACTGGAACCATGAGCTCATGACCTGAGCTGAAGTCGGATGCTTAACCGACTGAGCCACTCAGGGGTCCCAAAGCTAAATCTTTAAATAAATAATCTAGAAGAATTATCAGTCTGGTTCATGTGATTGCATGGTCTTATGTATCCAAGGACACCAGAATTTCTGTAATCTTACACAGCATCAATTCTGAATGTCAAATATTAATGTTCAGTCAAAAATAATTTCAATTACAATTTTGCACGTTTTCACCTTTTTCAGTTTTTGAGCCTACTGATTCCACTACAATCATATTTTTCAGATTAGGGGGTCTGGCCAAATTATCTATGGGTGAAATTAAATGCTTAGATATCTAGTCCCATCAGTGGCCTGGGGGCTTCTCCTGGGCAGCAACGTGTTCGAATTATGAGTCTATAGAGTTTTGCATTGAAGTAAGGACTAAAAAATGTTCACTGGATAATTGATGCATGAAGGGACAAACTAAAATATTTCTATAGAGATAGAAACATGAAATACTCCGAAATGTATTTATCAAGTCAGCAATGTTTATTCTTCTAAAAGAATACGGAGTGAGAGTTTCTGGCTCTCCCTGATGACTAAAGCTCAGAGCAAAGAGGAAGATGGGGCACAAGTATTACCGATCTTGAAGAGAGCCACTGAATAAATGTATTTTTGTTTTTTGTATAAATTCTTTACATATTTTGGATATTAAGACCTTATCGAATATATCATTTGCAAATATCTTCTCCTGTTTAGTAGGCTGCCTTGTTGTTTTGCTGAGGGCTTCCTTTGCTGTGAAAACACTTCTTATTTTAATTTTGCTTTTGTTTCCCTTGCCGAAGAAGACAGACATATCTAGAAAAATGTTTCTATAACCAATGTCAGAGAAATTACTGCCTACAATTTCTTCTAGTTTTATAGCTTCAGGTCTCACATTTAGGTCTTTAAACCATTTTGAGTTTATTTTTTCACATGGTGTAAGAAAGTGATCCAATTGCATTCCTGTGCATGTGAGCGTTCAGTCTTCTCGGCACCATTTATTGAAGAGATTGCCTTTTCCCTATTGCATATTCTTGCCTCCTTTGTTGTAGATTAATTGATCACATAAGCGTGGGTTTATTTCTAGGCTTTCTATTCTGTTCCATTGATCTATGTTGTCTATGCTGTGCCGGTATCACACTGTTTTGATTACTACAACTTTGTAGCATATCTTGAAATCTGGATATGTGATATTTCTAGCTTTGTTCTTTCTCAAGATTGGTTTGGTTATTCAGGGTTTTGGGTGGTTCTATACACATGTGTACGGAACCATAAAAAACAAATTTAATCAGAATTACTTTCCTGACATCAATCTGTACTGGCTCTCCACTGCTCATAGGTTTAAGGTTAAATACATGTTAGAAGCTTCAGCTGGCCATTAAGGTCTTTATAACCTAGGTCACTCCTGCATCGTATCCAAAATTACTCTGTATAGTAGGCATTATCTCCACTAAGACCTGTTTTCTGGCCCAGCTGAAGTGTATAGAAATCCTTCTGTTTGGTTAGCAGAGCCAACTCATTCTGGGCCCTGCACCTCTGCCCGCCCGATGTCCGAACACCTACTTTATTGTAATGGTCTTTAGTTGTGCTTCTACCTAGTTTGGGTTTGGTGCCATGATTAACCTATCTTCTCCTTTCCTTGATTAATGACTTTCTCTTATGACTCAAGCTAACCTCTTCATAAAGGCTTAGTAATACTATAATTGTTAAGTAGTACAGGGAAAACTCTAAAGTCCTATTTCGCGGCTTCAAATTTTGGCTCCGCCATCTAGAAGCTATGTGACTTTGGCCACTGAACACGTAAATATGTCCCTTTGTTTCCTCAATTGTAAAAAAAAAAAAAAAAAAAAAAAGGTATGGAGGGGATAACAACAATACCTTCTGCAAAGGATTAGTGTCAAGAAAGTACTTTGAAATGTACTCAGCACACAGTTAAACTCTCAACATATACTGGTTATTATTTTTACTAATACCTAGTTTATTACCTAGAAGCAATAGGACAGAAAAATTCTAAGCAGTTAAATTATACATGCAAACAAGCTGCACACACTACTCTGAACTTAAATAACTTGTAGTTAGAAAAACAATGTCACATGCTGAAGTTTTTTTTTTCAAGGTTTTTTTTTTTTTTTGTTTTTTTTTTTTTTTTTATTTTTGGGACAGAGAGAGACAGAGCATGAACGGGGGAGGGTCAGAGAGAGAGGGAGACACAGAATCGGAAACAGGCTCCAGGCTCCGAGCCATCAGCCCAGAGCCTGACGCGGGGCTCGAACCCACGGACCGCGAGATCGTGACCTGGCTGAAGTCGGACGCTTAACCGACTGCGCCACCCAGGCGCCCCTGAAGTTTAATGCAGCTTCCTATCATGAGTTACAGCAAAAATGTGGCATAGTACCCAAATGAATGGAAGCTTGATAGTTTTAATGCGGAGTCAAGAGAAAAAAAGCATAAACTACTCTAAGCAAGGAAGAAATGCTCACAGATGAGGACAACTCATAAAATACAGAAGGGAGCTCACAGGTTGACTAAGTTTGGAAAATGTTTTTAAAAAATGACAACAAAAGACAGGGATATCCACTCTCACCACCATTATTTAACATAGTACTGAAAGTCGTAGCCACAGCAATCAGACCACAAAAGAAATAAAACACATCCAAGTTGGCAGGGAGGAAGTAAAACTTTCACTATTTGCAGATGCCATGATACTACATACAGAAAACCCGAAAGACTCCACCAAAAGAATTGTTAGAACTGGTAAACAAATTCAGTCAAGTCACAAGATACAAAATCAATCTACAGAAGTCCATTGCATTTCTATACACCAATAATGAAGTGCAGAAAGCAAAATTTAAAAACTCAATCCCATTGACGATTGCACCCAAAACAATCAGATACCTAGGAATAAGCTTAATCAAAGAGGTAAAGACCTGAAAACTATAAAACTCTCATGAAGGAAACTGAAGATGACACAAGGAAATTTAAAGACATTCCATGCTCCCAGACTGGAAGAACAGATATTGTTAAAATGTCTATACTACCCCAAGAATCTGCATGTTTAATGCAATCTCTATCAAAATACCAATAACATTTTCCACGGTAGAACAAACAATTGTATGATTTGTATGGAACCACAAAAGACCATAAATCGCCAGAGCAATCTTGAAAAAAAAAAAAAAAAAAGCAAAGCTGGAGACATCACAATTCTGGACTTCAAGTTACATTACAAAGTTATATCACAAAACAGTATGGTTCTGGCACAAAAACAGACATATAGATCAACAGCACAGAAAACCCAGAATGAACTCACAACTATATGGTCAATTAATCTTCAACAAAGCAAGAAAGAATATCCAATGGGAAAAAGACAATCTCTTCAACAAATGGTGTTGGGGAAACTGGACAGCAACATGCAAAAGAATGAAACTGGACCACTTTCTTACACCATACATAAAAACAAATTCAAAATGGACGAAACACCATTGGCCAGAAGATGGCCATAGCAACTTCTCTCTAGATAGGTCTCCAGAGGCCAGGAAAACAAAGCAAAAATAAACTGCTAGGGCTTCATCAAAATAGAAAACTTCTGCACAGTGAAGGAGACAACCAAAAAAACTAAAAAGCAACCTACAGAATGGGAGAAGATGTTTGCGAATGACATATCTGATAAAGGATTAATATCCAAAATATATAAAGAACTTATAAAACTCAACACCTAGAAAACAAATAATCCAATTTAAAAATGGGCAGAAGAGATGAATAGACATTTTTCCAAAGAAAACATACAGATGGCCAACATACACATGAAAAGATGCTTGACATCATTCATCATCAGGGAAACGGAAATCAAAACTACAATGAGGTATCACCTCATACCGGTCAGAATGGCTAAAATCAACACCACAAGAAACAACAAGTGTTGGCAGGGATGTGGAGAAAGGAGAACCCTTTTGCACTGTTGGTGGGAATGCAAACTGGTGCAGCCACTGCAGAAAACAGTATGGAGTTTCCTCAAAAAGTTAGAAAGAGAACTACCCTATGATCCAGCAAATGCTCTACTAAGTATTCACCCAAAGAATATAAAAATACCAATTCAAAGGGATACAGTGCACCCCAATGTTTATAGCAGCGTCATCTACAATTGTCAAGTTATGGAAACACCCCAGTGTCTGTTGACTGATGAATGGATAAAGATGTGGTATACAGACACAACGGAATATTAGACAGAAAAAAAAGAATGAAACCTTGCCATTTGCAACAATATGGTTGGAGCTAGAAGGTTTAATGCTCAGCGAAATAAGTCAGTCACAGAAAGACAAATACCATATGTGGAACTTAAGAAACAAAAGAAATGAGCAAAGGGGAAAGAGAGAGGCAAACTAAGACACAGACTCGTAACTATGGAGAACAAACTGACGGTTACCAAAGGGGAGGTGGCAGGGCTGGGGGCGGGGGGGACAGGTGAAATAGGTGATGGGGGTTAAGGAGTGCTTCTGTGTTGTATGGAAGTGCTGAATCACTATACTGTACACCTGAAATTAGTATTAGACTGTATGTTAACTAATGGGAATTTACATAAAAACTTTTAAAAAACGACAACAAAAAGGTAACCTGGTAGCATATCTAAACAGCCGCTGTTAAATGCTGACCGCTAGACTGCTAAGGGTTGCACAATGACTTAATTTCCTTAACTCAGTTGTTTAAAGAATATTTTTCTATAAGGCTATACCTATAAGATTATCATAAAGGAAAATGGCAAAATAGAATTGGCTTGCAGATACTAGCTGTAATTAACTAATTTCTGCAATTCAAGGTGGGGACTTAACTGCATCTTGTTTCTATTGTACTTTATATAGATACACTAAGGGAAAGCTTTCAGTGTTCAGAGTCAGGGCAAGAATCATTAAATGTTTCAGATCAAAAGTAAGGCAATTCCAGGAATTTTGTACCATTACTGAAGTTCTAATGAATTAAAGACAGTACATTTCTTTTCATCAAAGTATACAATCACTAAAATGACTAGCTTTTTTAGGTCTTTCTTCCATTAGCAACAATAATTCACAACTGACTATTCATTTGACTAGTTACTAAAAGAGCATGGTTGATTATTAGCTTTTTATATATTTATAAATTTGTAACTCTATCATATAACTTCATTGCATTCTCAGATTAATATAGAAAGTTAAAAACTGACTACTGAAGGCCTGTAGAATTACAACTGGATATTCTAAGCCAGGTTACTGAGGCTTCTGTAAGATACTTTACTAATTAACACCAACTTTAATTATACTTTATACTGCATATCAAGCTAAACACACACTACTACTTAATTCATACAGAAAAATCAGTTCCTTTATTAAGAACCATGAAAAATATACCTTTTGAAATTAAGATATTTGTTTTCTACAATTCTTTTATCTGTTACTATATACTACTTTGATACCCTCTTTCATTTATCTCCTTAAGATCTGTCTATATTTATGGGAAGAAGATTTTTCCACTACTGACAGACAAAATTATGAACCCAAACTAGTTTGGTTTTGAACCAAGACAACTACATTTTGAGTTTACAAAAAAAAGGTTATTTACTGGAAAGCCTCCCAATACGATGAATCCAACCTAATGAAACTATTTTATTGAGTGAGAAGTTCTGTGGGACAAAGTTGCCAACCTAATGTCAAGATGGGAGAGAATGTGGAGTCACTATTAGGTTGACCAGGCTAACAAATCTAACAGTCCCAAAAAGAACAATATACTTCTAACTGTAAAAGATGTATATCGGGGAGTATGATGGAAGCTTCTTATGTAAAGGGTTTTGACACTAAACTACCACATATATCCTGAAAATCTGAATTAAGTATGAAAGTACAAAAATAATTTCAGACTTAAAGAAATTTCATTTATGACAGTTAAAGTAAAACACAACTCTTTTATTACCAACACAACCTGATATATGTATTACTAGTAACCTCAGTTGATCCTAACAACTTATTTTGAAATCTAATGGATTATTTAAGAAGTAAGCACTGCGGGGCATCAGTCTTATATTAAAAGGTGATAAATTATATTGTCCACTCTTTGATCCTAAATGCCACAATTGGTTCCTAACATCTCTTTTGATGTAATTATCCCAACAGTCCCCACTGCTTATTAGCCAAACATTCAAAATGAGGTTATGAACAGAAAGCCCACACAGTCAAAATAACTTCCTCAGACATCAACATCAGCCATAACATATGCTTGGAGTATAATACCTTTGTTTTAAAATGTAAAGTAGCCAATTTTTCATCACAATCTTCTAAATAAATGACATTTTGAAAAGAACAAGTTACTACGAGGAAAGTTTATGCTTGTTAGAACTCTTCTTGGTAAGCCATTTTTCTTTTTGCCATGTGCTTTAAACATCTTAATAAATTCCACCATGATGACAAGAAACCACACAGTGCACCTGTGCTCTCTGTCTTAATGAATCCAATAAGTACAGGCCTGCTCACTTTAATTTGTAAAGGAAACGATGATACAGTCAGTTTTAACTTAAGGTATTAATTATCCAAATAAGCAGAATTAGCTTAATGTTCCAGTAGACCTTGCCCAGATACAACCACTAAGTAACATTTTCTGAAATTACGGCAGTTTTAAAAACAGCAAGTTTGGAGGAATAAGGAAGCAGAATGCTCCATCCAAATGGATTAAATTATACTGAGGAACCGATGTAGCAGTTCAGAGACACTCAAGTTTTTGTTGACTTTAACTACTACAGAATCAATTAAATGCAGTTTAAATGCCCAGTGGGTAATTAACCGTCGCCGTTTTATGCCTACCTGTATATAAACACATTATCTTTCAAGAAGGCCACTCTCCTTTCTAAACAAAGGTTATAACTGTCCTAAACGCCGCAGCATACCGATGGTCAAAATCTTATAGAAACTCCACATGGACCCAGACAATCACATGATATAACTGTGCACATGCCACACGCCATCTGTTGGATATGACTGCCAGCGCAGATTTCGTGAGCTGGCAAAGGACTGAAATAGTCAAGAATTCTGCAAGTATTTCAAAGTGCAGGCTTCTCATTAATTTTAATTTCCTGTTGGCTCTACAAGGAAGGAGTGCGTAGCGAAAGCACAATGTGCCACATACACTCAAGTTCATGCCACATGTACACCTGTAATCATAAACTCTTATCCAGGGCTATCCACTAAAAACACTTGAGATTCTGTGTTTATTTCTTCTTTACCCCAGAAGAAATAAATCTGCCATATCTACATTATCTTTTCATACTTTGTTAATACTTTTGCAAACATCTGGAAATACTTGACAATAATCACTTAATTAATGCAAAGCTAATCGATGACAATATGCTTAAATACTTCACTCGACTGAAGTGGTTTCCTCGGTCCACACAACTAGGGAATGACGAGAACAAGAAGCGCTTTGACAAAGGAGTACACTACAAGGGAAACTCTTAGCCAACATCTCTTTAAAAAGATGAAGCAGATGATACCGTACTGCTACTCTGCTAAAAACTGGTAGATGCTGCTGGCTTTGGTTTGCCCCTCCGGGCTCTCCACAGGGCCTGTGTCACGGACGGCTTTCCAAAGGGCTGGCATTGCTACAAGCGTCTGCATGGGCTCTTGTATTCCATCACTGTCTCCACAACATTACCCTCCAGAACTGCTGGCCGCCGTAGGACAGCGAAAAGATCCTGAGAAAGAAATATTTCTCCAGAACGAGGGACGATTCCTAAGATGCGCACGGTGGCTCCAGGAGCACTTTCTCTGGGCTTGCTGCTTGCTGTGTTTTGTGGCAGTGAGGTGTCAGTTTGCTCATCTGTTTGTTTCCCTAGAACCATACAGACTTGCCAATCCAGGAATCAGAAGTAGACGGGAAAACCACTTAGGAAAGTCGGAGGCAAATTTGCACTTGGAGGGGAGGACTTTATATTTCCTCTGCTACCATTATTGAAACTTTTTTCTCCAGTGCTGCTCTGGAGGAGTCTTGTGCCCATTAGCTCAAAAGGCAATGCAAATTGAATAAATATTTTAAAATCATAGCAATCAAGAAAGGTTAACTTACATTTCAGTTTGAGTCAAAGACAAAAACATGGCTGATTTACCTAATCCCTCTCATACTAGTAATTATTGTCAATCCAATTTTTTTTTTATTTTTTAAAGATTGGAACCAATATAGTAGGTTAACAGATGGCTTTTAAAGTTTTTGTTCTTGTTCCAAAATCTTTACGTTACACAAAATATATCTATTTAAGTATAATACTGTAATTTCTGCAAAACATGATCTACAAGCTCTCTATTTAACGCTAAACAATCTGGATGCTAGGGCTGTTTGGAAATAATTCTAACAAAAACTGAAACATTAGTCTAGTGCTATAATAAACAGATTTGCCTTTTATATTTGTTTTTAGGAATCTTCATAGGCACACCCTAAACAGAACATGTTTTGTGGAGTTAAAATAACCGGTTCAATTAGCCCAAATATATTTTATGCTATCTTTATTTTACCCCCAAATTGGTGAAATCATAAATTAATACTCCTCTCATCTCATTACAACCAGGAACATTAGCATAAAACAACAGTTCACAGAAAATCCAAAAGACAAATGCTAAAAGAAAATACACAAATTATGTTGCATACAGGCTTTTGGGTAAAGAACGCTTCCTACTCTGCACATCTGTCTAGCAAGTGCCTCTCTGAATGTTTTGTCCTTTAGGAATCTGCTCTGAATACCACAAAAGACAATTAAGTCTTTCACTTTTCTTGAAATCTATTTTCCTCAATGCAAAAGGATAAGCCTTCTATGCGTTGGAAATATGGTCAAAACAACTTTGGGTTGTTTTAAGGAACTTCTACATAATAGACGTAGGAATCACGTAAAAATCTAGTTCTTTTGGAAGGTAGCCTTAAGACACGTCATAAAGAGAGAAGATAAACACATAAACCTTAACATGTTTTATATTTTGATGAGTCACTTTTTTTTTTTTTTAACATTCTATGTATCTAATGTATGATGGGATTAATAAGACCAGATTTTCCTTATCATTACCAGCTGGTGTTTTATGTGGAAATCTGTCTTTGCTTTTAGTCCATTTCCTTACTTTGCAAGCAAAGTATCCCATCAAACCCCTTCCACTCTGTCGCACCCATACTGCCTCTTTTCCTACTCCTTTAGCCCCTCTCGCACTCTCCTTTTTTTTTTTTTTTTTTTACCATACTCACCAGACTCTTGGCAATTCTTTATTCACCCCCTGCTAATCCTTCCTTTATCCATCTCCTCTTTATTCTCATTTACATTCCCCTCAGTGGCTATTACAACATTTTCCATTTTCCTCAAAGTGATGAGAGGGTTGAGCAGTAGTTCCAGCTGACAGGTGTGTAAATGTTGGGGTAGAAAGAACTCTGGTAACTCTGTACCACCGCCCCCCCCCCCCCCATACCTTTTTAAGGCTACATGCCTTGTATACATCAAGAAAGAAATTATTCTGGAAAAAACTGGATCCAGTCATGACCTCTTAAAGCCTCTTTCTTAACTGTGAGGACATTTTCCCTTCCTTTTTTTTTTTTTTAAATTACTTTCACTTTCACTACCTAAGGTTCGTCACCTTAACCAAAATTATATTCCTTTAAGTTTATTTATTTATTTATTTATTTATTTATTTAGAGACAGAGAGAGAGAGAGAGAAAGGGAGGGGGAGGGAGAGAGAGACAGAGGGAGGGAGAGAGGGAGGGAGGGAGAGAGAGAGGGAGGGAGAGAGAAAGAGAGAGAGGGAGGGAGGGAGAGGGGCAGAGAGAGAGGGAGAGAGAGAATCCCAAGCAGGCTCCACGCTGTCAGTGTAGAGCCCAATGTGGGGCTCAATCCCACAAACTGTGAGATCATGACCTGAGCTGAAACCAAGAGTCGGACGCTCCACCCCCAAAACTGTATTCTTTAATCTAGTAAGTCAGCTATTTCAGTGTTTTTAATCTTTTCTAATGTCTCCTATACTTCTGTTTTTGTTGCTTCTTTTCTACTTTATTACTATATTATTTCAAGCCCGTTTCACATAACTGATATCCCTTACCTCTAGTCTTTTCCTTTCAATCAACACTGCATACTACCATCGAGATTAATATTCTAGGGGTGCCTGGGTGGCTCAGTCGGTTAAGATTCTTGATTTCAGCTCAGGTCATGATCTCACAGTTTGTGAGCTCTAGCCCTGCATCGGGCTTTGCACTGACAGTGTGGAGCCTGCTTGGGATTCTGTCCCCAGCCTGCACTCGCTCTCTCTCTCTCAAAAAAAAAAGATTAATATTCTAAAACACTTTCATCATGTCATTCTCCAACTTAAAAACCTTCAATGGTTTTCTACTGTCCAGGAAATAAGAATTCAGACTTTGCAATCTCTCATTCAAGTCTTCGACCATCTGAGCCAGACCTACCTTTCCACTATCATATTGTTCCAAATGAACTTGAAAGTCTCTACTTCATTTTCATCCAATACACCTCGTGGTTTCCTACCTCTAAGATTTTTACTACACACATCATCCTGTGGTGCCTGCCTTCCCTCCTTCTGTTATCCATCTTTCAAAGCTAAGATAAAGTCCCCCTCCACAGTATAATTTCACAAACTACTCCAGCCTTTGCTCAGTCCCTGCTTATGCAAAACCACATGACGTTTGCATTATTGCTCTAGCTTAGAATTTAATTAATTTATATCTTGTCTTAATTTTATAAACTTATTTCTCTATAGAGCTGAGCACAATCCAAGCAGAGAGTAGAGCATTTGTTAAATTAGTTTAATGGTTTATAACAAATTTTGTAATTTCCAGATAGAAGGACTCCAAAATATATGATAGGCTGACAATTTTACCAGAGGTTTAGAGGAGCTGGCCACTGGAAATTCAATGCTTTAATTTACAAAACTAGAAGGAGCCTAAAAGGGACAGTGGAAAGCTACATGTCAAAAGTTGTGTGTGAAAATTTAAAAAGCAGGGTACTGAAACGACCCTTACCAAAATCACAAATGACCTCCAATTTCCTAAATTCAAGATTCTAATTTTAGTTGAATTTTAATTATGACAATTTCTAGTGGAACATTTGCAAAGATGATCACAACAAATCCTTTCATTTTGCAGAGCTCTCTGCAATGGGACTCTGCTCTTTTCCCCATCATGAGATAAAATCGATTTCTAAATCCCTTGAATCTGGACTGGCCTTGTGACATATTTAAACTTAACAGAATATGGTAGAAATGACACTGTGAGAATTCTCCCCTCCTCTTATTTATTTATTTTTATTGTGGTAAAAAATACAGAACGTCAAATTTAGCCTTTTGATGATTTTTAAGTTTACAGTTCAGTGTATGAGATACATTCACACCGTTATGCAAACATCACCATTATCCAACCCCAGAACTTTTTTCAACTTGCAAAACTGAAACTCTGTGCCCATTAAACAAGAACTCTCTCCTTTCCCCTCTCCCCACAGCCCCTGGCAGCCACCATTCAACTTTCTCCCTCTGTAAATCTGACTATTCTGGGTGTCTCATATAAGTGAAATCACACAGTATTTGTTCTTCCGTGATTGACTATTTCACTTAGCATGATATCTTCAAAGTTTATTCATGTTATAGTGAGGTTACAGCATGTGTCAGAATTTCCTTCCTTTGTAGGCTGAAAAATATTCTCTTGAATGTATATACCACATTTTGTTTATCTATTCATCTATCAATGGACACTTGGCTTGCTTCCACCTTTTGCCTATCATGAATAATGTCACTTGTATATCTTCTTTGGAAAAATATTTATTTGAGTCCCTCACTCATTATTTAACCGGGTTGTTTGGTTTTTTTGCTGTTGAGTTGTAGTTCTTTATATATCCTAGATGTTAACCCCTTATCAGATATGTGATTTGCAAATGTTTTCTCCCATTCCATGGGGTGCCTTTTCACTCTATTGACAGTGTCCTTAGATGCACAAAAAAATTGATTTTAATGTACCCTAATTTATCTATTTTTTGTTGTTCCCTGTGTTTTTGGTGTCATATCCAAGAAATCATTGCCAAATCCAATGTTAGGAAGATTCTCTTATGTTTTCTTCTAAGAGTTTTATAGTTTTAGTTCTTATGTTTAGATCTTTCATTTTGAGTTAATTTTTGTATATAGTGTAGAGTAAGGGCCCAACCTCATTCTTTTGCACATGGCTGTCCAATTTCCCCAGTATCATTTGTTGACAAGACTGTTCTTTCCCCATTGAATGGTCTCAGTATCCCTGCCAAAAATCACCTGATTATATATGGGACGGTTTATTTCTGGTGTCTTTATTCTACTCAACTGGTCTATATGTCTGTCTTGTTTTGATTACTAAAGCTTTGTATGAGTTCTGAAATTGGTTAAGATGAGATCTCCAACTTCATTTCTCTTTTTCAAGACTGTTTTGACTATTTGAGTCCTTTCAAATTCCACATGAATTTTAGGATGGATTTTTGTATTTCTGCAACAAAAATGTCATTGGGATTTTGACAGAGATCACATTGAATCTACAGATTGCTTTGGCCCATACTGACATCTTAACAACAGTAAATCTTATAACCCATGAACAAGAAATATCTTTCTTTATATTGGTATCTTTAATTTCTTTCAGCAACGCTTTATAGTTTTCAGTGTATAGGTCTTTCACCTCCTTTGTTAAGATTATTCCTAAGGATTCATTCTTTTCGATGCTATTATAAATGGACACTGTGCAGATTCTAGGTGTAGGTCTGAAGAGGCCTTACAACTTCTCTGTCACCCTCTTGGTAGGCTGCTACAACCACATAAAAATGCCAGGCTTGCCTGATAGCATCATATGACCTAGGCTACTGTGGGCACCACTGCCACACACACGAGTGAGGTAATTTTAGGGGTGCCTGGGTGGCTTAGTCGGTTAAGCGTCCAACTCAGCTCAGGTCATGATCTCACAGTTCATGAATTTGAGCCCGGCATCAGGCTCTCTGCTGTCAGCACAGAGCCTGCTTTGGATCCTCTGTCCCCTTTTCTTTCTGCCACTCCCCTGCTTGCCTTCTGTCTCTCTCGCCCTCTCTCAATAATTAACTTTTTTTTTTTAAGAGTGAGGTAATTTTAGAGAGATCATTCAGATCCCATCAAGCTGCCAGATGATTATAGCCACTTGACAGACCCCAGGTAAGACCAGGAGAAGAACCACTCCACCGAACCTAGTCAAAATGCTTACCCACAAAATTGTGAACAAATAAAATAGTTGTTATTTTAAGCCATTAAGTTGGGGGGGGGGGTATAGCAAAGACTAACTGAAACAGAAATAGAATTAAATCATTTTATTTGCTATTTCTTAACCATGATAATTTATTCATTACTTTGTAGCTCATTTCAAACTGTTTCTCAGAGGCTATTAAGATTTATTCCAACTGAGACAAGACAAAGTTCTTTGATGCTAAATACTCTACATAATTCATCATGTTCATGAATGATTTAAAGCTTGAATGTCAGCATTCTAAATAATTTATGATTTTTTTAAAAGTAGACAGCTTAAAATGAAATCTTCCCAGAACTACTATAGAAATATAGATTTTATTTTTGAATATCTAACTTCAAAATTGAAAAGACAAAAATAAGTAGATATTACAATTAATGTTTTCAGGCAAACTTGCGCCCTTGCTGAAATTTGCTAGCTATCTGTACTAACTATATTGGGAATAGATTTTGAAACTTTAGTATCTGATTATTTCAAAACACAATCACAATATTTAGGAGAAAAGTACTAAACATTAAAAATACTTATAATCCCAAAGCATTTAGAGGCATGTTGACTAAGCAAAATGGCTATTATTTAAAAACATTAAAGATATACATATACCTAAAATTCTATTTACTTATAAAGAAATGCATTTATTTATATTTATAGCTGTAACTATAACTATAGGATTATAGTTCTTTTATGTGGAAAAAAATCTTACAGAACAATATGCAAAACTAACATATTATTTAAAACATGCTAAAGCAAAAATTTACTCCATAAAAATTTCTACTCCATTAAAGAACTCATTTTGAGAATTTACTTCAAGATGTGGAAATAGTTGCTTTAGAATTGTTCACCTATATTATACGCAGTCTTTAAAAGAAATGAATAACAAGGAGCAGGGCAGAAGAAATAAAGAGAAAATATAACAAAGAAGCAATGAGGCACAGTTTTATACTGAAATTTATATGCTAACTAGATATACAACAGGACTATTATTTCTGACAAACCAAGTGGAATTAACACTTACCAAGTAGAAACTAATTCAATTAACTATCAAAGTTGAGGCAAATTTCTCAAAGTCTATGTCATAAATACCTTTGTACCATTTACTTTGGAAAGTAAATTTACTGTCAGAAATATCTGGTATTTGCACTATTAAGAAATGTTTTTAAGTTTATTTATTTTGAGAGAGAGCACACACAAGCAGGGGTTAGGACGGGTGGGGGGAGGGAGGGAGAGAGAGGGGAAAAGAGAGAGAGAGAGAGAGAGAGAGAGAGAGAGAGAGAGAATCATAAGCAGATCCCGTGCTGTGAGCACGGAGTCTGACACAGGGCTCAATCCCATGAACTGTGAGACCATGACCTGAGCTGAAATCAAGAGTCAGACGCTTAACCAACTGAGGCACCCAGGCGTCCCTAAAAACATTTTTTGACATAGTTGTTATTTTAGTTTTAAAGAGTCCTAAACATTTCTCTAAATTTGGTCTCTGATTTATTTAGCTATAAGCAATTATTTACATTTCTCTGCAAATACCTGTCTACAAGCAAACAATAATTTTACCACTCTCTTATCTACATATATAGCTATACACTGAATATTAATACACTCATTGTCTAAGTTTTATTTTTTTTATTTATTTATTTTTTTTCCAACGTTTTTAATTTATTTTTGGGACAGAGAGAGACAGAGCATGAACGGGGGAGGGGCAGAGAGAGAGGGAGACACAGAAACAGAATCGGAAACAGGCTCCAGGCTCCGAGCCATCAGCCCAGAGCCTGACGCGGGGCTCGAACTCACGGACCGCGAGATCGTGACCTGGCTGAAGTCGGACGCTTAACCGACTGCGCCACCCAGGCGCCCCATCATTGTCTAAGTTTTATACACACACACACACACACACACACACACACACACACACACACACAAACTGTGCTTCTCAATGTGATGATAAAATGAAGAAGGATAAAACATAAATGGAAGAATTAAAATGTACTTACAAAGTCAAAGTCTCCATCCTGAGGAACTTTCCAGTTGTCAGGAAAAACATTTTTGGACATAGGAAAGGGTTCATGCATGTTCTGATTACAGTTTTCATGACTTTTATTCTTGAAGTCCTGTTTATCAAAGTAGTCCATAAAAGACGGTCTTTGTACTTGTGGTGAAGTTGCGTTTCCTTAGGTAAACAAAGAACACAGAAACAGCATAAGTTCTTATATTTAAAGAAGTGTGGTTTTTATCGAAGTATGATTTTTTTATTGAGCAAATAATAAATTTGCACTGGTCAGATTCAAGGCCAACATTGTCAATTTAATGAAGAACAAAGTAAAATGAAACAATGAAAAAACAAAAATATCCAGGCCACATAAAAATTTGACTAATGATTAGGCAAAGACCCACAATATTCTTAGATTGTAGAAAACATTTGAGAATTTTGGCAAGAATCTTTATTATAGTTTACTAAAAATCGTTTCAAGTATATTGAAGTCTGTCAAATGAAGTAAAATTTTAAAACACACTTATTTTTAAACACCTAAGCCTCCATTGTTATTGTCATTGCACACCACAAGCTAAAGAAGTTATAAGGACTTACCCAGGTTTCTCTTATGTCTTTGTTTCCTTACAGTCTTTCTAGCTGATTCCACCTCATCCTGGACTCCCATAGTTTCGCCTATCATATTTATATGTGACTCCTAACTGTCACTTCACCAGCCTAGATCTTGCTTCTGAGTTCTATTTCTAAAACTTTGCCATATTTAAGTCAGAAAACCAATTTTTTATTTCTAAAGCTCACTTCTAAGTTCTATATCTTGACTTTCCTACTGCTTACTTTTGGACTACTCCATCTGAGGTGAGTCAGAGTTACCTCAAACTTACCAGTTCTAAAACTAAAGCTAACTTCTAAAGTTTAATGTCCTTAAGGTTCATCCATGTATTAGCATGTGTCAGAATTCCCTTCCTTTTTAAGCTAAATAATATTCCATTGTATGTATAACTCACATTTTGTTTACCCATTCATCTGTCAATAAACACTTTTGACTATTTTCAATAATGTTGCAATGAACATGGATGTACAAATATTTCGAGGCCCTGCCGACTATATGTTTTTAAGTCTTTTTAAGCTAACCAAGTTTTTCTCTATACATCTGCAGATCTTTATTTACAAGTAATTTTATTTTTTAATAGCTACATAGAGGCCTTTTTCATTTTCTTATGGGTGCTTTAATGGTTGTACCTAATCCCTGATCAAGTGAGTCATTATGATACAATGTAAGCAAACACGAATAATTATTAGTAAAAGTAATGTTTATTTTTTATTTTCAGTCTATGAATTATGTCTTTTATATGTGTTTCTGAGTTTGTCTTTTCATTAGACTATAAGTTCCCTAATGCAGGAACCCAAATAATTTCACAAATAAGAGAACTACGATCATCAAGGAGTGTTTTTGATTATCCACCCAGATGTTCAACATCAATGGCATGAGGAAGAGCTAATGAGATGGTATGTGGCATTTCAACATCATTACTTTTGAATTAGTAAGAGGCTGCTAGTATTTCAGTACTAGCAACTGTGAATTGGCAATAATAAATTTGAGAAATTATTGTGACTACTACAGTTTTTAGAATGATCTGTCCCAGTGAAGTCAGAAGGAATCTGATATTCAGAATATGCATGTATTAGTGGAAAAATAGGGGAAAAAACTGTTTATCTAAAGACTCATCATCTAATCAGAACTGCTCAGGCTTTAGAAGGCTTGAAAATAAGGGTGAGAAGACATCTGGGACCCAAATGGTACCCCCTGAAAAGATACTAGACATTCCATCAAAATTAGGATAGTATAAAATATCAATATTCATAGTAAACTTTCAGAACTTACAACACTCTCATATCCTACATACAAAATCCATGAAAAAAGAACTCCTCAGGGACAATGTATCAAGATAACAGCCAAAGCTGTCTTTATATTCCCTGTCAGAACAGACTTTACTGGTATGTTAAAAATGAACAAAATATAGGAGGAAAGGTACAATATCTCAATAATCAATAAACATAATATAAAGATTTTATTATCAATTTTCTTCCCTAAATAAATTATCAATTTATTATCAATTTTCTTCCCTAAAATCTCCTATTGTTAAAAAAATAAATTGTTTAATCTGATGAGGTTAAATTACTGACATTTGGATGGGACATACATTCCAATAACATTTTCAACAGATTTTAAGAACTCCTGATTCACCTCTGGGCCTCATTTTTTTTTTTTTCATTTTTTTTTCTTTTTCTATTATTATTATTATTATTATTATTATTATTTAATTTACACCCAAGGTTAGTTAGCATACAGTGCAACAGTGATTTCAGGAGTAGATTCCTTAATGTCCCTTATCCATTTAGCCCATCTCCCCTCCCACAACCCCTCCAGTAACCCTCTGTTTGTTCTCCATATTTAAGAGTCTCTTATGTTTTTTTCCCCTCCCTGTTTTTATATTATTTTTGCTTCCCTTCCCTTACATTCATCTGTTTTGTCTCTTAAAGTCCTCATATGAGTGAAGTCATATGATATTTGTCTTTCTCTAATTTCGCTTAGCATAATACCCTCTAGTTCCATCACGTAGTTGCAAATGGCAAAACTTCATTCTTTTTGACTGCTGAGTAATACTCCATTGTGTGTGTGTGTGTGTGTGTGTGTGTGTGTGTGTGTGTGTATATATATATATATATATATATATATATATATATACATATACCACATCTTTTTTATTCATTCATCCATCTATGGACATTTGGACTCTTCCCATAATTTGGCTATTGTCGATAGTGCTGCTATAAACATTGGGGTGCATGTGCCCCTCTGAAACAGCATACCTGTATCCCTTGGATAAATACCTAGTAGTTCTGGGCCTCATTATTACAAGACATCTTTATCTCCAGAATTAAAATTTGGCTCCTATGGAAACCTTTTATTACAAAATAAATCCAGGAATTTAACCTCAATTTTTCTCTACCTCTTCCTTTTTTAGGAGAATAAATAATAAAATATTACAAGTGTTGCTCAATGAATTTTCTATAAAATGAGTAAGTCAAATGATGGAGGGGAGAAAGATAATCCCTCAAATGAAAACTTTCTCTGCTTGATATTCTTTTCTTGTTTAAGAGTAATTTTGTAATAGGATTAGTTATTTGTAAGTTCTTATTTTAACCAGCTGGTCTTAAGATGGGTTACACACATAGAGATCTCAAAAATTTGGCACTTGGTATGAGAAAGGGTTATCAATATTTATATAGTAAAATCAGAATCAAAAGAGTAACAGTGGCTTCGTTGGCAACTCATTCCTGGAAAAGTAAGACACCATGGAGATCACAATTACTAACTGCATTTGACAAACACAGATTTTCACCGCAGCAAATTTCTAAACAGCACTCTTCTAAAAATGAATTTTGTATATTAGGTGCTTTGGAAAAATAAAACAAAACAAAAACATATTATGACATCATTAATCCACTGAAGCCAACAGCACTCCCTGACCAATGCCCCTCCCGCTTCCCACACCAGGCCAGGCTCACATTGCTCTTAGCAGTTGTCCCTCTATTCAATACTGGCTTCACCACAGAGACCCTAGTTAGTCTTCCTTGTCTGCTTCTCAATTAGGAGACATGAAATTCTTCATCCTAGAATCTTCACCAATGTCCTGGTATTGTACTGAAACTGTCAGGGTCTTGTGATATACTAGTGACTCTTAGTACAGACCTTTGTATCTCAGTAAATACAAGAGTAATATTTTCTTATTGGAAACTAATATTTATAGAGCAGTTATTCTAATATGGCCTACATTTTAACAGCAGCAACGTGCACAGGAAAGGAGAGGAGAAAAATAAAATCTTAAAAGTTGCTTTTCTGGGGTGCCTGGGTGGCTCAGTTGGTTAAAGAGTCCACCTCTTGATCTCAGGTCATGATCTCACAGTTGTGAGACTGAGCTTGGCATAGGGCTCCAAGCAGGGAGCGTGTGCTCGCTCACTCTCTCTCTCTCTCAAAAAAAAAAAAAAAAAAAAAAAAAGATGGAAGATTGCAATAAAAGAATAATTTTTAAAAAGTTGCTTTTCCAATACAGAGAATAATAAAGTAGAGGAAAACTTTTAATCTTTTATAACAACCTTCACAACAAAAAGTAATTTGGGCTGGGAGGTACTTCCTTTAGAGATGTAGAGAGTAAGGAAGAAGGATAAAGCCAAGCAGTATTCTTGTCTGCCATGAGTCAGAAGAGTAAAAGCAGAAATAAGGAGTGGCAATAGAAAGGGAAGAGACAGACCAATTCCTGGAGCTGACTAAAAGAAAAAAGAAAATGACTAAGGAATTTCTTTCTGGGAATCTATGTTTACATCTTAACAATCCTGTGCTGGTCCTAACCCTATCTTAATCGGGAGCTCCTATCCCAAGTCACATGTGCTAGCAATAGCGTTCCAGTGTCTTAAAGTGAAAATTTTGCCTACCCTAATATCAATAGATCCTCCCTTCCTTGAGGTGCCAAGGTGTCTCTCCTGTGGAGAGGAATGGCCACGTAACACAATTCTGGCCAACGACACAAAAGATGAGGGTTTCTAGGAAAGTTCAATTTTCTTGGTGTAGGTAATACCCCCAGTTTCTTCTTGCTCTTTCTTCCTGCCTGGAACGCAGACTTGATGGCTGAAGATCTAGCAGTTATTCCGTAAGCAGGAGGACAAGAGAAGGTATCTTTGATACCTCAAAGATAGTGTCACAGAAAGGATCACTAAGGACCGCATGAAATCAGTCTACCAATGCAGGATGCTCTGCTTCTCAATCTCTTGTTAAATGAGAAAAGAAATTAATCTTACTTTGTTAAAACCACTATTATTTGGGCTTTCTGGTACACAGAACCAAATTCAGTCCCCAACTGATACATTTCTGTTCCCAAGTAGAGCATGTAGGAAGAGGTAAGAGCAGCAATCTTCAGTTTTACTGTAGGAATACCCCAATTTGAAACTTGAAATCTGCTATTATTCATAGTGGTTTAATTTTCATTGCATTTTAGATACACCATCATATTAAGTGTCTTTTACAGGCTGGCCTAAATACCCACGGTAAAATGCCTGTTGGGCTCCACACTCAAAATCTGGAAAAATAATCCATTCCTAAATTAGAAAGAAACATTCTCACAGAGAGTTAACAAAAGTCTAAAAATCAACTTAAATAAAAGACGGAAGTCTATTCCATTAGATTTTTCTTTTCAGATAACTTTATAACAAGATCTGCTGACACATAATTTTTAATTCAAATTATGTGCTTGCAGTTCCAAATATTTTCCATTGTTTAATTTAAAACATTTAACTTTAAACGTATTAACACTTAGAATATATCTTGGTTATACATAAAGAACATGTTAAAAACAACTTTTTAAAATGTCTAAGGACAAAAATAGGTCAGGGTTGTTTTAAAAGTTATGAAGGGGGGCAGCTGTAATTGCCTAGGAACGTGTAACCACACAACGTCAAACACATGCCCAGGGCATGCAGTGGGGCCTCCAAGGAGACGCATGCTCACAGAAATATGGGACAGAGAGGGTGATGTTTCTGACCTACAATTAATTTTTGAAAGGAGGAAAAAAGAAATAGTAGGCCCTTCAACAGAAGAATGAGGTGGAAAAATCTCACAGTGGTAAGCTCTGTCTTATGTGATTGCGGTTGCTATGGCAAATACTTTTTTTAAACACAGAAAGAACAATCACATTAAACTGACATCAATTTCTCCAGTTGCAGCTGAATTCTGACCCTAGCTTATATAAAAATATTTTTATTTTATTAATAAATTTAATGTTCCAAATTACCTTGTCCTCAATTTTGGCCCCAATTCCTTCAACTACCTGCTGTGCAACTAAGAATTCTTTAGCAATAAAGACTAAAATAATCACCACTCAATCCCTTTGTGCATTTGAAAGTTTAAAGAAAAAAAAAATTGTTTTGCTTCTCCTTCACACATTCCCCAGAACATGTAAAGGAAACTAAACTGTGTGAATATAATACCTTTAGCAAATATGCCAGTCATTAACTTTCTTAATTGTACATGTCTTCTAAGCAGGTGAAATGTCTTCATGGGAATTTAAATATATAAAGGAATTTCAAAAATACTTTAACAAAATGTAATTTGTTTAATTTTTAATTTCTTAACATGATGATGACAAAGACACTTAAGTGTAGGGAATGAAATAACAATTAATCACAACTTTAGCCTAAGATATTTTCACATCAAAGGAATTTATGAATATTACCTAATTTGATCTTCTAAAAATATTTTAAGATGTGGGTGTTCCACCTGACTAATGATCTTGGAAATCTGTTCTTTAATTTGCTGCCAGGAATACAGTGAATATACATAAAAGCCAGGATGTTAGTACAGAAGCTACTGACATCAGCTTTTTCTTAACTTCATCGGACTATTTTAAAACAAAGGAGGATACAGACAACATGGAGAAGATCCAGAGGCTATCCATAAAAAAGATTAAAAGCTTAGAAAATAATACCTGCACAAAGGTTAAAGGGACTGAAATTGTTCAGCCAGAAAAAGTCTGAGGACACCATTTAATAAGCATCCAAGTATACAAGAAGGGTTCTTCCCCAGAAAATAGTGACCAGCTGTTTTCCATCTCCAATGAGGGCAGAATAAAGGAAAACAGACAAATTGAAGCCCAAGGATTTTAGTTAAATAAAAGGGATGATTTCCTGTCTGAGTAATGAGCATTGTAATGGCCACTGTGTGTCTATGGAAACCTTCCTTCAGAGGCCTTTACAAGAAAGACAGATTTCCATTTGTGCAAGGAAGACTCCTATTTCACAGGCTTGTCTGTGCTTTTGCTAGTAAAAGAGGTATCCTATGACCAAAATACCTACACTAACAGACCCAAGCTGGGTCACACATCATTGAACATTCCACGGACCAAGAGCACACAGAAGAGCAGACCATATTCAGTACCGCCAGGTAACTCAAAACCACTGTAGCCACACATTTGCTGGACATTTTGTATTTCTGTAAAGAGAAATCAAGGGCTGCTGACTGCCCATATCATTACAGGTATGTGCACCCAGCTGCAGGCGGGAGCGGTAGTTTACTGTTGTCACTTTTATTGCTATGTCACGGGCAAGATCAATCTTACCAATTAAAGATGCATACAAAAGTTTTTCATGAAAGAATGGTAAGATCTCTGATCTCCCCTACCCTGGTTAATGGTTTCTTGGCATCTCAAATTCCATCCTTAGTGATTTACTCCTTTGGTTCAAAACTCTGGAATTTTGGAGGAAAAGACTCATGAACATAAAACATTATTAATCATTTTATACCTACATGTCTGATGCTTTCCTAAAACAGGTTTTGGAAGAAAGTGAGAAGGAATGGAACTGAACCAGAGCTGCGAGAGAAGATGTTATTTAGCAAAGAAGGGGCCAGGGAGGCTGTTGCTCCGAGCAAATGGTCTCTCATTTACAATTTTGTTCAAGGACATCAGATGAATGAGGGAGCAGGAATACACAGGGGTCAGTGTCCCCTTCTTGGTATCTTTCCTAAACCCTTTTAAAATCAATCTAGGATCTATTTCTAGGATACACTCCTAAAAATCTAAAGCAGAACCTAACTGGCTTTCTCTTAGTAATTAAGTGAAATTACATAAATGTGCTGCCCAAAATGAAACAATAAAACTGTGAAATATTTTTAAAATCACTATGTGTTATAAATATATGAAAAGAAAACATTTATAAAATACATACTCAATTATAATAACTTAACCCAACATTTCATCATTGACAAACAGGTTATGAAGGTTAATATAAATAATATAAAAGATAAAAACGACTGGTAATTTCTCTACCCATTCTTAATACAACATGGCCTCCACTAACTTTACCATCTGGGTCACTCACTCTCTACTGAATATGCTCCACTGTGTCTCCACCCCTCCTATATACTCCAGATAAGTTCTAGGCATTGAGAGCAGAGTGAAGTTGCTTATTTCCTTGTTCTAAAATGTGGTTATTAGTCCTAGCTGCACCTCAGAAGTGCCTGTACAGTTTTACTGTTTTGATTTTTTGATTTATTTTTTAAATTGAGATGCCCAGGCCCTACTCTGGCCTGCAGAACCAGTATCTCTGAGGGGCTCCTACTATGATATACACTTCTGAGGTTAGCTACATGGACCCAGGAGCAGGGTTTATCTTGTAAATCAAGCCCACTGCTCCAGTGTGTGGAGATCTCTTAAGATCCTAATCGCGTCTTAGAATGTTATTTATATTTTGCTCCACTTCACGTCATTTGCAATTCCAACAGACTTTCACTGTACAGCTTCATCCAAGTTTCCGTAAAAAATGTTAAGCTCAGCCAGCGCTGAGGCCTAGGCCCTATAGCATACAATGAGAAATCTTCTCCTTGACAGTTTAAGACTGAACACTACGGCTGACTGAAATTTAGCAACCACTGCCATTGCCTCTGGTAAGCCTTCTTATTGTACAGGTGGGAAAGCTAAACACTGCATTTCCTAGAACTCCCTGCACCTTATCCTGGATAAGTGCACTTTTTCATGATTGGAAATGAAGGCAGGCGGAAGCCATGAGCCTCTGACAAGCACAGTACTGAAGAGGTAAGGGTTTCTTAGAGCAGCATGCCAGCGTCCAGTCAACAGCCTCACAGGTTGCAGTAGCCCTGGTAGCATTCTAATCCCTGAAGGGCAACAGGGCTTGAGCTCAGTCTGTATCACTGAACTCCAGAGGCCAATGGCAACCTCTGGATTCACTGCCTTCCTGACTGCAGCAGCCATATATTCCATCCAGGGCCACTCCTGAGGTAGAGGCATTCCTGGAGGCCTAGTCTACACAGCCCTCTTTTCCAACGTTTCCACAGATTTTGTTAATAGTCACATCTCTGACTTAAATCTCTTTATGTTTAAAATGCCCAGAGCAGTTTCTGTTTCCTCCAATAAACGCTGACTGATACAAGCCCATGTAGCTGTAACCATTCAACCCTCATAACAGAACCATCAGCCAGTTCATACTACATAGTGGCTACCAGGATAGCATCAGAAACCTTGTCAAATACTTTTCCAAAATCCTAAAACACAATATCCAAACTCACAATTTCCTCTGACCTATATAAGCTTAGCCATGCTGTCAAAAAAAGGAAATTCCATTATCTTGGTATGATTCGTTCCCAGCGAACTATGCAAAGTTGTACTAATCTCAGTCTCCTTTCCTAAAGCATTTATAGATATTCTACACTCCTGCCCGAAAGGGATGCCAAGCTCACCAGCCCCTGAGTAGTGATGTTGATCTGGGGGCCAAACCAAGATCTGTATATTGGTTCCACTGCTTTCTTGCTGTAAGACCTTGGACAAGTCACTTCACATTCCCAAGTCTCAGTTTCCTCAGGGGCAAATGGTAGTAATGATGCTACTCTACAGGGTCCTTGTGAGGGGTCAGTAAGATCATATATGCAGAGTCCTGAGCACAACAATGGCCTATGCCAGACCCTCCACTAATGACAGCTATAATTTGAGAAATCCACCCTTTTTTCTCTTTTCTGAAAATAAAATTTACAGTAAAATTTAAATTTACTCTTTCGTGTCTCGTGACGCTTTCATGCATTTTTCATTTTTCTCAAAGAGACATCAAATTTCACGAACAGTGGAACATAGTTCTCTCACTTGAAAGTTATCTCAACACACATTATCGATCATACCTCTACTTGCAGATCCTCAGATCAACTGCGTGATCCCTTCCCATCTCCTCATCTTGCCATTCAAATTGTTCATATTTATGTCTGTGCTACCCTGTTCATTTTGGGGGTCATTATTCCCCATAGCACCCCTTCTGGCTATCTTACTGAATAACTAGAAATGGAGTGAGGTCTTAGAGGAAGGAGGGGAGGGTGGGAGCAAGAGTTTGCCCTGGGAAGGAAAAGGACTGGCTCACTGCTCACTGGCTCAACATGTGCAGTCCCGGGAAGCCCAGGCCTCCCTCACCGTGCAGGAAGCAGGGGTCCAGTTTCCCAAGCTGCTGGAAGGCCAAACTGACAGAGGAACAGATGGAGATTATTTCTTATTGGTGACCTACTCTGCTAGGTGCTTGATATATGTACCTAAGTTAATCTGCACTCACACACAAACACATATCCACAAAAGACCAGAAAAACAAATATACATCACTGAAGCTCAGAAAAGATGAACACAGTTAAACGTGGTCTGACTTTAAGTCCCATGGTCTTCTCAGTACACCACATCATTTGGTCAGAAAAGATTTGATGAATTTCTACTATTGTGCTGGATACTGCCTTAAGCACTGGGAATACAGTGGAGTAAAGAGATAATCACACAGAAACAAGCAATTACAATACGGTGTGACAGATGCTATTCCGAGGAACAGCATGAAGTGAGCTGGCAGCCTATGGGAGGGGCACCATCCCCCAGCTGGGTCAGTGAGGGAAGCAGCCCCTTGACTGAGCCTGAGAGGATGAATATGGAGTAGCCAAGGAATCAGCAGTCCAAACAGAGGGGCTGTGCAGTGCAAAAGCCCAAAGGTATGAAAGAGCATTCTAAAAGCTGAGGAGCTGGAAGAAGGCTGGACAGGGAATAATGAGCCACAAAATAGAAAGGTGAGCAGACACCAGAGTGTCTACTGCCCTTTAATCCATGTTGGGCTTTAAGTGAGAGCAATGGGGAGTTGCTGGAGAGCCATAAGCAGAAGAGAGGGATGCTGGATCGGTGAGGAGGGGGGGTGCTAAGGATGGAGGCAGGGGATCAATTAGGAAGCCTTTCATGTGAGAGACTATGAGGATCTACACTAGGGAAATGCCAGCAGAGATGGTGGGAAGAGGGCAGAGATATTCAGGAGGCAGAACTCGAGATGATGTGAATTCAGAGAGGGGTGAGAAAGAGAGAGAAGTTAAGGACGACTCTAAATTTTCTATCTTATTCCAAAGTCTATGCTTAAAACATCTGTATAGTCCTTCTATATTCTTAAATGATAACGTTTAATTTTTCTTTTCTATGAAGCAGAAAGCAAGGTCACCTATTGAAACTGAGAGGAGAGGTGGCAGGAAGAGACTTAGTGAAGGTCTAAAATAGCCACTTTGCAGGAGAAAGAGCTGAGGCAGAGAAACACGGGCTCCAGGAAAGTTCTGAAGGCCCTGAACTGGTGATCCACCTACATAGATCTGAGATTGCTTCCATCAGCACTCAGCAGCCATGGTGAAGATGCCCAGAATATGGACAAAGACACTGATCCACAGTCACATTTTGTCAGGAGGGGCAGAAGAGAAAGAGAATAGGGCAAAAAAGTTAAGGATATGAATAACCAAGTAGCTAAAGCTATAAAACATAATCTCTAAACTGACTGGAAAATGTGGCTCTTCCTCAGATACCTACAGAGACAGTTTCCTCTCTGGGCAACTAAAGCTACCAATCCAGCCCCAGCTCTGTGAGACCAGAAAGTTCCACCACAGAAACTGAGCTGTAATAGATCTAAGCTGAACATGGTAAAAGGCCCCAGTCTTTCTCTTTCCTGAAACAATCACTCTCCCACAATCACTCCCAAGGATATAATCTCTGGTATCTCATAAATTTGATGACAACGGATTCTTGACCTGGTCCTAATCTACTATTTCAGGATGGAAAGTGCCAAATGTTTATTCCCTTAATGACAACCAACCTGCTTTGCACCTACTGTCAAACATTCATAAGTCCAACTGGATAAAGTACAATATATGAAGAAGGAGAGACCCAGGGATAAATACTGGCTGGTGCCAGATTGTGAAAGACCTTGGTTACCAAGCTGAAGCCTGGACATCCTGTGGGTTATGAGGAGGCCCCAGGGAGATGTGAGTGGGAGTGATGGGAGAGGGAGGGTGAGAGGAATGCCATCATCACTGAAAACGGGTTTGGAGAGTTCTTCTGGGAACATGCCCTTATGCCTATTTTATTATTTTTTTAAAGTTTATGTATTTATTTTGAGACAGACAGAGAGTCAGCAGGGGGAGGGGCAGAGAGAGGGAGAGGGGGAATCCCAAGCAGGCTCTGCACCGTCAACGCAGAGTCCGACGTGGGGCTTGAACCCATGAACCATGAGATCATGACCTGAGCTGAAAGTCTAACACTTAACCAACTGAGCCACCCAGGTGCCCCATGCCCATTTAAAAACAGATCAAATTTTAAATATTTTTTGTCACTATTCTCTACTTACTTTCAAGAGATCTTTTAATAATTTTGCTTCCTATAGTCATACCACCACATCTTTCAGAAGTAAGGAAAACAAATCCATAAATTCTAGCTTCATGAATAAAGGTATAAAAGAATATGCAAACATAACTTAAGCTGACAAGAATATGGCAACTCATTTGAAACTCCAACAGGAAAGATTATGGAAATCAGGATCTTCAGCACACAATATAACATTCTAGACATCTTAGAAAATTAAAAATAATATATTGCTATGATGTGTTTGGGGAACAAAAATGCTGAAGACACATTAGCAAATGGGGCTTTGACATGACATAACCTGAGAGCTCAAACCAACTAATCTAAGACATTTTAAAGAAGATTTAGATCATTAAAAAAAAAAAAAAAACAACAACCCAAAACTAATTATGTGGTTTCAGGAAAAGTAAGTTCTGCCTCAATAACTTCTTTATATTCTTTATTGCTATACTACAGGATGACAAACCCTGCGGGTTACACCAACATCACTTGATTAGACTTTTGGGAACACGTAAGTCCCACATTCTAGAATGATGTCTAAATTGCAGAAACTTAAATTACATGGAAAGTTGGCTCATGGGATTTAAGATTTGCTAAAGCACATAAACAACTGCAAGTATATAAGCTGCTATCTGCTCAACTTAAAAATGAGCTTTCAGTAAAACGTCTATGGCCTAACAAAATCATACTTAGGACATAAAATTATATACTGAGTGGTTTCTGTGGCTGTCAAAGCTAAAACTTGCTACAAAAAGTATGTGGAAATCTGCACTGATAATTTAATGCATGCCGTCTGATAAATCATCATCACAGAGCCCTTCCTTGAAATATAATCCAACATGAATTAGATGCTATAAAAACTCATTTTTAATAACCACTGCTTAAATACTCATGTTCAACTCTGTGACTGCACAGAAAAAGTTGTTTATGCAGTTTTGTAGGGAGCTCAGTAGCTCTCCAGAAGATGCAGCGAAGCGCTCAATGATCACCTAACTGGTCTGCTAAGGATTATACAGTTTTACTAAAAGAAATTTTACCAGCTGTGGAAAAGCCATACTACATGCTGAGGGGTAATATGTTGTAAACTGTCTTATCATAGGGTCTTTTTAATCTGCAAGGCACTTAACTTGTATCCTACCACTTTGGAGGCTACAAGACCATCCGACACAGTTGGGTAAGCATGGTATGGATGCAGAAGGCCTCCTGCAGTCAGAAGCCTAGCCACGAATACAATTTGTAGGCTGCTTTCCAGGGCAAAGGCTCAGGAGACTCACCAGTTGTGGGAGATTTAAAAAAAATTCATATCCCTTTCCCAACTCCCACCCAGGATTAACTATGTGGCAATCTGCTTGCATTTTGTGCTTCATGACCCTCCCTCTCAAAGAATACAACCATAATGTGCTATATGTACCAGGAAATGTGAAGAAAGCAAGAGCAGTGAACAAATGGCTTGAAGCCATGAGGTAATAAGACTCACCAAGCAGCCTCACGGGGGGAGTAGCAAAAAGAAAGGGGTATGCAAAAAGAAAACAGACATGTCACAGAGAAAACTGCTGCCTATTTCCACGTTACAATAGTAGCAAATCACTTGAATATTTATAACTTTCTAGGCTCCATAATGCAAGATATCATGTATTACTGCTTTTGTGCCATTCAGAAGCAGTGCTGTGCAGTGGAAAACAGCCTAGTGCTTAGATTTTGACATTGACCACACATGACCAGGGTAGGAGGGGGAAGAGGAGGGTCAGTAGGTATCAAGAGGTAATTAATCTGCTTTTGCCTATAACTGTGAAATCACAATGTCCTACCCTGTTAACTGCAATCTTAAAAGGTACAAAAAGAAATGCTAGCCTGCAAAAGTATCTCTGTCTTCATCACTCTGTAAGCAATGGAGATCAGAGAGAATGTCTTAATCGTCATTTTAGCCCCTGCAGCATGCCTGGCACTGTGCCTCACACATGACAAGCAGCAGTAAATATGCACTGAACTGAATTTTCGGCATGAGTAAGCCCGTCTCTTGATCCTTCTTTCCAATGTTTCTTCTTTTCCCAACCAAGACCTTGTTTCTTCTCTTACCTTGCATCCTCTGTCATCTGTGGCTTAACTGATAATTCAGACAACATGAAATAATATTATGTTGTATTTATTGGAACAGAATTTTATGTTCACTTTTTTACTGAGAAGGTAAATGTTAGGAACGTTATCCTTTTTTTTTTTTTTTTTTTTTTTAATGTTTATTTATTTCTGAGAGAGAGAGACAGAAACAGAGCATGAGCAGGGAAGGGGCAGAGACAAACGGAGGCACAGAAGCCAAAACAGGCTCCAGGCTCTGAGCTGTCAGCACAAAGCCTGATGCGGGGCTTGAACTCACGAGCCACGAGATCATGACCTGAGCTGAAGTCAGAGGCTCAACCGACCGAGCCACTGAGGTGCCCCAGGAACACTATATTTTTATCTCTAAAATACTTTACAAATTAAATTAAGCTATGGGTTAGTATCTTTTAACAGAAAAAGTTCCATAACCCTAAGTTAAAGATGTGCTGATTTCTGCCATATTAAATTTTTTAAAATTTACTTATGCCATACTCTCCTTACCGCTAAATTATGCCCGGAAACAAAATTTTCCACAACTGGCTATAAAAAGACAAAATGTATCCTAGTTTCAATAGGAAGTCTACTTCTATAGAAGATAGAAAATTAATATTCATTGGGAAAAAGCCACATACTTTTCATAGTCCCATCTTCTTCTTCTTCGTCTTCACTGTTTATAACCATGGTCCCCAGGTCAGATTCTAACATGGTGCTGTTATGTTCAATCATGGTCTGGGCCCCTTCACTCATCGTGCTCGTGGCCTTCATCGTGCCCACACTTTCTGAACTAGTCTTCACCATGGTGTGGGAGTCCAGCTCATCTTCATCCTGCAAGCAAAATACTGCAGTGAAGGAAGACTTTTCTAAAACGGCCAGATTTCTTAATTCTTCACAATATGACAAGCATATGATATTTTTTAATTGAAGTACAGTTGATACACAATGTTACATTAGTTTCAAGTGCACAACATAGCGATCTAACATCTCTATCTATTATGCTATGCTCACCACAAGTGTAGCTGCTGTCTGTCACCACACAGCACTATCACCCTACCGTTGGCTATATTCTCTATGCCACACCTTTCATCTCCATGACTTATTTACTCCATAACTGAAAACCTGTAGCTCCCACTCCCTTTCACCCATTTTGCCCATCTCCCTCTTAATGTTATTACTATATTTCAAAATAATTTAATATAACGTTAATTTAATGTAATATTAATATATCTGATATATTTAATAATATTAATTTATCATACATTATAGTAATATAATTAATTTGATATATTTAATATGATATCAATATCACTTTAAATAATGAAAATACTAATATAGCTAATTTTAATATACAGACATACATACAAATGTTATCATAAGAGCCCAAGTTATCCAAAATAATCTACAGTTTTATAGGTAATTAAATCTCAAGCAACAGAATTTCTATTTGATGAAATAGAAGGCTGCTAGCTATTTTTTTTTAATTTTTTAAAAATGTTTATTTATTTTTGACAGAGAGACAGAGCACGAGCGGGGGAGGGGCAGAGAGAGAGGGAGACACAGAATCCGAAACAGGCTCCAGGCTCGGAGCTGTCAGCACAGAGCCCGACGCGGGGCTGAACTCACAGACCGCGAGATCATGACCTGAGCCGAAGTTAGATGCTCAACCGACTGACTCACCCAGGCGCCCCTAGCTATTTTTAAAATAAGGATTAAGATAGGTAAATTACCAACACATGCAAAACAAAGAATACAGTGACCAAAAAAATATGAGACAGCACATTAAAGACAGAACATGTTGGCACTATTCTAACAGTCATGTTTACAAAACTTCATACAAAGGCCATTAGCTTTTTTCTTGTTAAAACTGTGATAAATATACATAAAATTTAACATGTTAATAACTTTCAGTGCATATTTCTGAGGCATTAAGTACATTCACAGTATTATGCAATCATCACTAATAGCCATTTGCAGAACTTTTTCATTATCCCAAACAGAAACCCTGTGCCCATTAAAAAATAACTCCTCATTCTCCCCTTTTCCCAATCTCCAGCAACCTCTCTTCTCCTCTCTGTTACTATGAATTTGTCTATTCTAGGTACCTCATATAACAGAATCAAACAATATATGGCCTTTTGTGTCTGGCTTATTTCACTTGGGATGTTTTCAAGGTTCATCCATGTGGTAGCATGTGTCAGAATTTCATTCCTTTTCAAGACTGAATGATATTCCATTTATATATATATACACACCACATTTGTTTATCCATTCATTCGTTGATGAACATTAAGCTATTTACACCTTTTGGTTATTATAAATAATGCTGCAATGAACACTGGTGTACAAGTATCTATTTGAGTCCCTGCTCTCAATTATTTTGGGTATAAACCTAGAAGTGCAATTCTACATCATATGGTAATTCTTTTTTTAATTTTTGAGAAACCACCAAATTGTTTCTCCCAGTTGTTACACCATTTTACGTTCTCACCAACAGTGCACAAAGTTCCATTTTCTCCACATTCTCACCAAGACTTGTTATTTTCTAGTTTTTTTGATAACAGCCATCCTAGTGGATATGTGGTATCTCACTGTAGTTTGATTTGCATTTCCCTAATGATGCTGAGCATCTTTTCATGTGCTTACTGACCATTCATATATCTTCTCTAGAGAAATGTCTATTTAAGTCCTTTGCCCATTTTTGATATAGGTTGTTTTTTGTTGTTGAGTTGCAGGAGATCATTGTATATTCTAGATATTAACCCCTTAGCAGATACATGATTTCCAAGTATTTCTCCCCATTTTGTAGGTTGCCTTTTCACTTTCTCGATGGTTCCTTTGATGCACACATTTTTAATTTTGATAAAGTCAAAGTTATCTGTTTTCTTTTGCTGCCTGTGTTTTCATTGTTCTATCATAGCCATTAGTTTTTAAATGCAAATTCACAGAAAGATCAAATCAGTAATATAAATATGAACCAAAAACTGCTCTTTAGAATGTTCGTCAAAAGATAAACTGAAATTGGGCCATAAAAATAAACTAACAAATTCTGTTTGAGAAACCAGACAAAATGCTACTTGGAAAAACTTGATACATACTGTGAAATTCATTTACATACATTCCACTTTAGGTAGAAACAAGCAAAACCTAATTCTGACAGAGGTCAAATGCGAATACAGAGAATAGGAACATCTGTATAGTTCTCAGCTGTTTGATGGCCCTTCCTCTTCCTGAACCTGCATGATAAATTCAGCATATCTCTCAAAGTCTTTTGTGCTTCTTTCACAAGGTTCTCATTTATTTATTTATTTATTTATTATTTAATATGAAATTTATTGTCAAATCGGTTTCCATACAACACCCAGTGCTCATCCCAACAGGTGCCCTCCTCAGTGCCCATCACCCACTTTCCCCTCCCTACCACCCCCCATCAACCCTCAGTTTATTCTCAGCTTCTCTTTTAGATGACTTCGTCATTCTTATGCTTCGACTATCTAACATGTTGAAGATTCCCAAATCCCGAAATCTTCCTGAACTTATTACTTAAATGCTTAACGACGTTTAAAACTCGACAATCCCAAATCAGATATCATCTCATCTACCTCTTTAGTCTCTCCTGTCTGCCTCCATCCCCAACAACGACCACTACAAAGCACAATAATCTGCATTAGCTACCCAAGAGTAAAAAATCAACAGGTCTTCTTAGGTTCATTCTGTCTTTGATTCTCTATATCAACAGAGTTCTGTATATCAACTGTTACTGAGTAAATTCCTGATTGCCTCATACTTGGGTGAATGCAAGAAAAGCTCCCTGACTAAACAGTCTCTCCCACCCTGACCTTCTAGAATCAGACAGATTCCTGGCTTGAATCACTTAAGAGACATAAGACCTCTAGGTAAACAATTTAAACTCTCTAAACTTTAGTTTCTTTCATTGGAGTTATGATGATTAAATGAGAAAAAACATGCAAAATGCCTACATATTACTAGAACAAAGTAGTTTCACACTTTCTTCAAAGCCCATATACCATACGAATCTTTCTTAAAAACAATTGTACCATAATATCCTACTGAAATCTCTAATGACCATAGTTCTTGCCTGCCTTAAAAGCTAAACACTTCTGCCTCATTTTAATGTCTTCTATGTTATCCTATTTTATCTGGCCAATCCTATTTTCCCATTGTCCAAATATCCTCCATTTTACTCAGGCTAACCTTAACTGAGTCTCCAGCTGCTATAAACCCATGTCACGCTATGCTCATTAAGACCTGTTCTTTCTTTGTTCACGTCTTCTTCTCCACTCAGAATGCTCTTTCCTCTCTGTCCATTCTAACTAAATCCTATAGTCCCAGATCAAGTATCTACTACCTTCATGGCTAATTTAGTCCTTATTAATTATCCTCTTTTCTAAACTTCTATAGAATTTATAAGCTGCATCACACACTTTTGCATTTAAATTTATGATCTCATATTGTGAATAACTGCTTTGTAAAATCCTTTAGAAATATAAGTATCTTACAGATAAGAATACCTTACAGTACCTCCGAATCTACTCCAGTGTTTCATTTGGTATTCCATATACAGTAAGCATTCATTACATATTTACTTTACACAGAACTATAAAATCATGAGCCTTTAACAATTCAACCCCTCATTTTATTTATGAAAAAAATGAGATTCATAGAAAGCAAGAGACATCCCTAAGGACACATATCTATTTAAAAGCAAAGTGGGAGTAAGAAGCTAGATCTTATATTTCTTAGTCTATTACTCCACTAAATGCATGTATCTTACTTACATTTAAATTTTGATCCACTTGAATGCTTAAGTTAGAGGTACAGGCTTACAAATTTAACAGCTTATGTCACCAGCGCCTATTCCCAAAGAGTCCACACAAATCATTTGGTCCATTCTCGTGAAACCCACCATCTTCTCTTATTTGTACTATTAAAAACAGTACAATTATACTGTATGATTTAAAAATTATAAACTATACATGTAAACTATGTATATAAACTGTTAAAAATTATAAGCTGTTAAAAACCATTAAAAAATGGCCTCTGCATAGTTTTCTCTGTTCCCACTCTTGCCCACTTTAGTCTCTCAAAGGCAGATTGATCCTTTCAAAAGATAAATCAATCATTTCATGTTACTCTCCTGCTCAAAACCCTGCTCTTGGCCTCCTATCACACTTAGAATAAAATCCAGAATCTTTATCAGCCAAATGTGATCTGGTTCAGTAATATCTGCCAATCCTATCTCCTATCACATTCCTTCTCACTCACCAAGTTCCATCCTTGGCTGTTTCTTGAGCATTCTAAGCATGTTCCTCCTCGAGCCTTTAAATTGGCTGATCTTTCAACCTGGAATGCTCTTCCACAAGACAGCTTTATTCTTTACTTAACTCAAGTCTCTACTTAGATGTCACCACCTTAGTGAGGCTTTTTCTGACCACCAAGCTGAAAGCAACATCTCCATCAATCTTTTATCCTTCTGTATTCTTCATAGCCTCTACTTGGCTTCTCTACCACTAGAATGTAGGTTTGATGAAGGCAGAGGCTTCTTTTTCATCGATGAATCTCCAATGCTTAGAACACCTATCACACAATAGGTACTTAATAAGAACTTATTTAATAAATGGATCAATTTATATTTTCACTTGTTAATTCATTCAGCAAGGATTTATTGTAAATTTGTAATATATCAAGGAGTAGACCAGGCATTGGAGATACAAAGATAAATAAGAAAAATTCTGCTCCATTTTGGTTTTTTAAGGAGTCTGATGTCTAAGAGAAACTGACTGACGTGTGAGGGATAAATTACCAGGCGATTTGTTAAGTACCAATGAGAAAAGTGACCTCTACCTCTGCCTCTAACAAATGAAAGCCTCGCAGAGGAGGCTGCCCTTAAATTAGGTCAAAAGGATACATACTATGTATGTAACAAATACATACAAATTTGGGTGACTGCTTTATATTACAGCTTCTTTTTATAGCAAAGCCACACTCAGACATCCCTTCTCAGCTCAGACACCCCAAGACTGAATTAAGTGCCATATTCTGTACTGTCAGAGCACCTTATGCTTATGCCACTCATATGCTTATTATGCAATACTGTAATTATCTATATACTTGACTTGTCCAAATCTCCCATTAGATTCTAAAACCTGTTAAGTACAGTAACCAAATCTTGTTAACAGTTCTATTCCTGGCATCCAGCACAAAGCCTGTTCTTACTATATAATCTATTAAACTAATGTTAAAGCCCTTATTATGAGGTAGTGCCAAAGCACAGAACTGAGGACAATGTTATACAAGGTTCTACGGGAGAATTTCATTTAACTTACTATTTTAAAGTACAGAATGGCTGGGGCGCCTGGGTGGCTCAGTCAGTTGAGCATCCGACTTTGGCTCAGGTCATGATCTTGCAGTTCGTGAGTTCGAGCCCCGTGTCAGGCTCTGTGCTGACAGCTCCGAGCCTGGAGCCTGCTTCGGATTCTGTCTCCCTCTCTCTGCCCCTTCCCTGCTCATGCTCTGTCTCTCTCTGTCTCTTAAAAATGAATAAATGTTAAAAAAATATTTTTAAATAAAATATAGAATGGCAACTGAAGAAACTGAGAGGGAAAATAATGCTATTAACTAGAATTATTAGTTGATCATTTTTTAAATAGTCATAAAAATAGTTACCAATGAGTAGAAGAACTTACGCTAAAAACTTTTTGTAGGCTATTCCCATTTAATCCTCTTATTCATTCTGTGAGATATTATTAACCCCACTTTGCAAACAATGAACCTGAAATTCAAGTGAGTTTAATAATTTGTCTAAGGTCATACAACAAATAAGTAGAGGAATAAGGATTCTAACTAGGTCATTCTGATTCTGAAGCCCAAGATCTGACTTTCAATTTTATAAAGCTTTACAATTATTTACAGCATTTCTCAGGTCTAGCTGAATTTAATAGTGGTTAGCGGGAGCATGTCTCATTTTTGCTAAAAGATAAAGAAACTGACATACACATAAATAAACTGATTTGTACTTGGTCCAAAAGTTAATAAAAAAAACCCTGGAATTACTCTTTCTAGTAGACCCGACTAAGGAAGAAAGGAAACAACTGATTTTCTATCAGTTCTTTTAAAAAATCAACTGCTAGTTTAGTACCTTATTTTATCATGTTTGCAACCAGTTTAATTCCCAAAACACTGCATCTATTTTTATATGTGTGAGTCATTTGTCTCTCATCCTTGTAAGGTTCAGTGCTGTGACAATTAACATAACATTTGGGTGACGGGCAACAATACTCTTAGTCTTCCTATATCCATATTAGATTTGAATCTACAATAATGAGGGCTGCACTTCTGGATTCACACAACTGGCCCAGACAATCTATACAATTATAAAAACAATAAATCAAGTTTGGAAGCGGTTGCTCTTATAGCATATTATCTTCACTGACATAGTCACATTGCTAAAGGATGCTAATCTAATTTACAAATTGACAGTAAATAAAATAGCAATGCAAAAAAAAGAATGAGGACCCAATTCGCTAATGGGAGGGTGGCACCCAAACAGTAATTAATAAAGTACAGATGGAATGAGAACCAGTTTCTATGAAATTTGAAGACTCGAACACTAATAATGTGGTGATGGTGGTAAAAACTTTTCGGCAATACTTTTTACTTTTAAAAAATCATTAACTCTGAAATTATTCCTGGTATTTTAGATTATTATTAAAATTCCATTTGGTGCTTTTAACATTTTTACAATAAAACAGTTAAAATGTTTTTCCAAAGTCACACTTCATTTATATATATTTTGTTATTCCTCACAAAAGAAAAGCAGAAGAAAAACATGTTGATACTTTATAGAAAAAGGTCTGTGGAACAGATGCTTCTCCACTGTAGAAAGCAGCCAATTCCAGTAAGGAATACAATAGCATTTCAATCAGTGGTCATCATGTGCCAGGAATGCAAAACAGAGTACTGATGATAATCCAGGTTATGAATCATAAAATCCACATGGAATACAAATATTTGAAAACATTATTAGGAAATCCTACTCCATTGTTAAGATAGATTTATGCTGTAACAGTCTGAGAAATAATCAGATTTTGCGTTAGGTATCCCGACATATGCAAGATCTACTACTTTAAAGGATTTTCTAAATATTCAGCTACTCTTTGATATTAAAGATGTTCACATAAACACATTAGAAAGCATTTGCCATTTGTAACATTGATGAGATAGACTATTCCTTAAATACGTGTTTTTCTAATTGGAAATACTCTATTTTATTTCCCTTCTTGAAATATTAAATACATCTTTACTGCTAGTACAATTACATAACACCACATTATCAGCATACAGCAGTGATCTTAATGGTTTTGATTCAACTAGAGAATTCCACTGAGGATACATTCTGCTACAGCATACAAAATTTACTTTTATTTTTTTTCCAAACTACTTTTTAGGAAAAAAGTGAACGTGTAAAATATATAAATGAGCCAATTATATAAACAGTTGCAATATTATAGTGGTCTGGATATCTTTCAAACCTCTTAGAGGTGCTAATCAGGGATGACACTAAAACAGCAAATAATAAATGTAACAAACATACTATAAATGCATAACTGAACTCTTGAGACACTAAAGGAAATCCCCAAGGGCCCCAAACAGAGCTGGGAAACAGTGAGAATAATCTAAATCTGACCTCAGGGGCTGCCTTAGGGGCATAAGATGATGGGGGTGGGGTGGTAATAGGGTATCCATTTTAGTGGATAAAGGAAACAAGCGACAAGTCTTTGGGTTCTCTCCACAGTAGAACTGAAACCCCTGCATAAAGATGGGGATCTTGAAAGCCTACATCCTCAGTGAAAGGGTGAACAAGAAAAAATGTACTCAAAGGCAGAGAAGACATGCAAACTTGTTTGTCTCACTTCGGCTTTATGCAAAGATGGGAAGTGGGTGGTGGTGGGGCTTTCTTTTAGAAGGTATAGTTATGGGTTTTGGCTTTCTAACGTTACCCACAAGGTGTGGGGAACTTCATGCTGAGAAATTAGCCTAATGCAGTCCCACTATGGAAGTACCTGGGGTGCCTGATGGAAACAAACAAAAATATCCACCCTGGACAGGGACTCAAACTCAATCATCAACCCAGAAATAATCATTCTCAGAAATAAAACCCAGCTAGAGTTGAGCTCACAATCCAAAAGATAAGTAATGAATGAACAAGCTATCGAGAATGGGTAGAAACAACAAACACCGGAAGTAAGACTCCCTTCTCCCTTAAAATTAAATTAGTCAACTTAGAAAGCTGCATCTTTCTAAGACAAAAATTTCTAGGATAAAAATTAGTAAAGAGTATACAGTGGCATTTTAGACTGGAAAAAACAAGCACAAAAGTAGAAATAATTCTGTCTAGAAGGGAAGGCATTAAGTCATTCTGACTGCATTAACAAATGACCTACAGTTTACAGAGTGCTCTCAACACTGAGAAATGGAATAGGTTGGTCGGCAGAGGACTGACCGGAACCTTGAAGACGCAAGATTGAATGGAGGACAAGACTGGAGAAAGAGAACCTGGGGTCAGAAGGTTATTACTGAAATCCAGATTTGAGGTAATCACAGCCTATACTAAAAGGTTTACAGAAACAGGAATCACAAGTCGAATCTGAAAGAAATCCTGAAAGAATCAATAGATTATGTAAACTTTCTGGTCAAATTATCAAAATAACTCCAATACTCTGAACCTAAAGAGATGAAACTGACTCGAGAAAAGTGTGAAAGGTTCTAATTTGAAAAGATGGAGAAGATAAAATAAATAATGCCAATTATTTATAACCAAAAAATGACTTAATGGAATTTGCCACTTTCTCACATGATGAAGGCATTGAAATCTAATAATCAATTTGTGGTAAAAGGGTCAAATAAGAAATCAACAAGGCATGTAAGGTGCAACTTCAAGGGAATGGACATAAAACTGGGGAAAACTATGGCAGGAATCTTTCACTTTTCTCCCTGTGCATAACAAAATCCGAGGTTGTTGGTTACACTGCTAACCTGTGTCAATGATAAATTTGACTTATTACTTGAATTAGTAAAAGCAAAAATGAAAGGGTACTACTGCACATTTGCTTTTATGTCTCACATCCAAAAAGAGGGCTTTGTACCACTTAACTAAAAACACCTCTCTGCTACAGCAAGGTGAACGTACTGAAGTGACACGGGAACATTATCTTCAAATTCCACTTCCAAATACAGTAAAGAAGAGCACTTACCCCATTGCCCCTTTACCCACAAACCTGGTTTCTTTGTTACCAGTGAGATGGCTCACAGCAGAAGCAGCTGGTTAACTCTGGTCTCATTAGCTCCACATTCAACCCAACTGAGCTAAGAACTACTGAAAAAACATCAAAAATGCTCTCTTTCAAACAGCTTCCCTTAAGCACCGCTTCAATGTCTGACAGGCCGAAAAAGGTAATAAATTGGTATTTACCAACAAAAGCTATTAAGATCTACAGTATCTGAGAATCTGTCCAACGAATGAACTTTCTTCTCATTGGTATAAGTAGGTGGTCCTTCTGTTTCACTGCAAGGCCAGCATACGAGCTTATTCAGCTGCTGTCTTTGACATACCTGTCTTTAACAAACAGAAACTTCTGCCTTCATGGATCCTAACTTTTTGCATGTTCACAGGCATGTTTTAGAGTTACATCAAAGCATTCAAGATCTCCAAAAGTCATAAAAGACTTGTTCATCAGTACAAGCCTAAATGGTGAGAAGGCGTGTGGGCAGGACTTCAGAGGCTCCATGATGCAAGACTGCACAAGTTCTTGGCATTATATTAAAAGTTTCCAAACAAAAGATTATCTTACATCCCCTGTGCATAATACTGATATACAATACAGTAAATTAAAAAGTAAAAGCAACCTTAACCATGGTTTTTCTTTTTTCTCTTAGAGCCAAAATGATGTCAAAAGACTAACAAAATATAAAAATTAAAAAATCAACTATTTTAAAATAAAAATAACACCTTTAAAAATTGTTGTTACAAGCAGTTTATAAAAAATCCACAAGAGGGCACCAAAGACAAAACACTAGAACAAATTCCATTAATTGGAGATTTACAGATAATACAGATTCATAAAACAGGTTATTATGTTTACTAACATACTATCAATACCTTTCAGAAAGAGGCTAGTGGCTCCCTGTCTTAAGCTGATATATTTTAAAATATAAGTATAGCCAAGTTATATTTTTAAATAAGCAATATTTGTTTCTTAAAGGACAGGTTGCCTACACTCAGTAATCTTCCCATTGACTTCCATACAATAGCAGGAGCTCAATGAATACTTGCTGATTCCACAAAATTGACAGAAACATACAACAGGAAATATCAAACATTCATATTACTTTATCATTGCATTCTAAATTGTTTTATATTAAAAGATTTACGATTGTAGGGATGCCTGAGTGGCTCAGTCAGTTAAGCATCCGACTTTAGCTCAGGTCATGATCTCATGGCTTATGAGTTTGAGCCCTGCATCAGGCTCTGTGCTGACAGCTCAAAAATAAATAAATGTTAAAAAATTTTAATAAAAAAAGATTTACAATTGTATATCTTATGTTTGTAGAACCAGGGCTAATTTGTCTTTGAAAAGAATTTTTTCTTTCCTGCATCCTTTCTTTTCTGTCCCTTTTCTATTCCATTATGATAGTGTTTAATAGCAAATAAAAACTTTAATACACACTTAACAGAAGAAACATCACTTATGTAAAGTTAGAAATGTAATATAAAATGATTTTGAGAAATCACTCTCCAAAGCATACAATTCAGAAGAAGACTACTAGCAATATTCATTTTAATGTGATTTATGTAATACAAATGAAATTCTGGAGCAGAGGAGTTATCAGGGAAGCAAAAAACAAGCAATCTTCCTCTACACCCCCAACCAAATATTTATGACATTTGGCTTAAGAATTGCTGAAGGAAAATACTTCAGTACCAGTATGCACCTTAAATGCAAATACATTCTGTCCTGATGATAATTGTGCGGCACTATGTTAAATAATAAGGGGTAAAAGTCAGGTAGAATCTACTATAAAGGTTGTATTATAAAGATAAGTAAATATATATAGCTGATGAATCAAAAATTACATATTTATGTAATAAATTCTGTGTGCCATGCAGTGTACTAAAATATAGTCTTTGTCCTTGAGAAACGTACAGTTAAAAAAATTTTTTAATGTTTATTTATTTTTGGCGGAGAGAGAGACAGAGCATGAGTAGGGGAGGGGCAGAGAGAGAGGGAGACACAGAATCCAAAGCAGGCTCCAGCACAGAGCCTGACGCGGGGCTCGAACTCACAGACCAAGAGATCGTGACCTGAGCCAAAGTCGGACGCTCAACCGGCTGAGCCACCCAGGTGCCCCAGAGAAACGTACAGTTTAGTGGACAGAGGTAGAAAGTAGACAAAGTGAGATAAATATTCTCATTGAGGTAAACACAGGGTACATTTAGGAACCATATAGAAGCACTTGTTCAGCTGAAGCTTAAAAGAGCATCATGAAAGGTTCCCCTTTTCCAGAGGAATCATGGCCAAGATGACTCCTGAAAGATAAGGAGTTAGGCAAATGAGGGTGAAGAAATGAGTCTAAGGAAAAGCAGCAACTTATAATTTGCTTTAAACGCTTTTTGAGCAATCCTATTTTTGCTAATGGTTTTGCTACCAACTGGAAAAAGCCTGCTGATTCCTAATTACTTGCTCTCTCCCTGAGGCTTCAAACCTGCATATCCAACTGCCTGCTACACAAAATAACTTGGATGAGCCAGGGACACCTCAAATTAAAGCAAGTGCTAAAGCCATCTCATCTTACCCAGAAAGTCGCCTTGGAGAGAGTGCTGCTGGGAGAATATTTTGCCACAGTCTAAGGGGGTAGAGAGAAAATGTGGGCGAGCGAAGAAACAAAGGCTCTGACTACTCTATCATGAGGTTTGTTAGTGAATCAGTTATTGTTGATTTCTTCCCTGTTTTTTTTTTTTAATGGTGAAAACAAAAGGCCCTAGAAAGAAGAGATACTATGACTGACAGAAAAGAAAAGGCAAGTAGAGAAGATACCCTTAAAGGAGGTAGGGGCGCCTGGGTGGCTCAGTCAGTTGTGTCCAACTTCGGTTCAGGTCATGATCTCAGTGTTCGTGAGCTCGGGCCCCATATTGGGCTCTGTGCTGACAGCTCAGAGCCTGGAGCCCACTTCGGATTCATGTGTCCTTCTTTCTCTGCCCCTCTCCTGCTTGCGTGCACGTACATGAGTGTGTGTTCTCTCTTGCTCTCTCTCAAAAAAATAAACATAAAAAAAATTTACAAAGGGAGGTAGAAGGAAAATCAAAGGGCAATAAAATAACAATGACTGTTCTTTGTGCAGAGCTCTATCACAGTACTTTCATATTGTATTGTGATGAGTCATCAGTTCACTTGGCGTCTCACCCACCACACTACAATCTTCTTGTAGGCAAAAACCACATTTTAGTTTTATTCTATATGAATTTTTATGAGTGAAAAAAGATATATCATCTGAAACAGGGAGACAGAGAAAACTAGTGAGGATGCAGAAACATTAGAGTTAAAAGAAAACTGAGGTCTAGTTAGTTGCGGTAAGACAAAAAATATATACAAAAGTTATAAAGATTTATTTCTAAGTAAAAGGATTATTTATGCAGAAAATTTCAAAGAATCTACAAAAAACTCCTAGAACTGATAACCAAGTACAACAAGGTCACAGGATATAGCACAATATAAAAAATCATTTGCTTCCTATATATACCAGCAATAAAAAGGTGGAATTTGGAATCAAAATAATTTTTTTAAAATCTCAAATGCCAACTCAAATTCCTTAGTTTTCTCAATGAAGCAACTCAGAATTTAGGCCAACTGATTGTAAGTCTGTAGTGTCATACTTTTGTTAAGGTGATTTGTATCTTGCTGTGTTCAGATGGAACAATGGCAGACCTTCGGTACTCAGTGGAGTTGAGTGTAGTTGGTTTCCTTCTTTCTTCCTTTTTAAAATTTTTTACTCTATTTATTTTAAAAAGTTTTTTGAACGTTTTTTCATTTTTGAGAGACAGAGAGAGTGCAAGCGGGATGGGGCAGGGAGAGAGGGAGACACAGAATCCAAGGCAGGCTCCACAGAGCCCGATGTGGGACTTGAACTCACAAGCCGTGAGATCATGACCTGAGCCAAGGTCGGAGGCTTAACCAACTGAGCCACCCAGGCACCCTTCAATTTATTTAAACAAAACAAAAAATTTTTAAGAAAGGTTCATCCATTTCTCTCACTTCCTCACCCCCTGCCTCCTGTAGCAACTAATCTGTTCTCTGTATCTATGAATGGGGTTTTTTATTTTTCTGTTCTTGTTTTTACTTACTAGATTCCACTTGTAAGAGAGATCATATGGTATTTGTCTTTCTCTGACATTTCACTTAGCATAAGTTCTATCCATGCTATCACATATGGCAAGATTCCTCTTTTTTTTAGAATATTCCATTATATACATAATACAATTTATTTATCCATTCACCCACTGATGGACACTTAGGTTGGTTACATATCTTGGCTATTATAAATAATGCTGCAATGAACATGGGGAATGCACATATCTTTTCGAATTGTTTTTGTTTTCTTTGGGTAAATATCAAAGAAGTACAATTTTTGGATCATATGGTAGTTCTATTTTTAATTCTTTGAGGAACCCCCATGCTGCTTTCCAGAGTGGTTGCACCAATTTAATTTCCCACTAACAGTTCACCAGTGTTCCCTTGTCTCTACATCTGTGCCAGCACTTGCTATTTCTTGTCTTCTTGATAATAGGCATTCTAACAGGTGTGAGGTGATACATCATTGTGGTTTTGATTTGCATTCCCCTAATGATTAATGATGTTGAGCATCTTTCATGTACTTGGTGGCCATCTGTATGTCTTCTTTGAAATAAAGTCTATTCAGATCTTCTGCCCATTTTTAATCGGATTATTTGTGAGGCTTTTCGCTATTAAGTAGTAGGAGTTCTGTATATATTTTGGTGATTAGCCTCTTATCAGCTATATGATTTTAAATTATTTTCTAACATTCAATAGGTTGTCTTTTCATTTTGTTGATGGTTTCCTTTGCTGTGCAGAAGCTTTTTAGCTTGACATAGTCCCATTCATTTATCTTTTCTTCTGTTGCCTCTGCTTTTTGGTATCAGATCCAAAGGTCATTGCCAAAACCAGTATCAAAGAGTTGTCTATATTTTTTCTAGGAGTTTTATGGTTTCAGGTCTTTTAATCTGTTTCAAGTTGGTTTTTGTGTATGGTGTAAGATATGGATACTGTTTCATTCTTTTGTGTGTAGCAGTCCAGTTTTCCCAACACTATTTATTGAAGAAACTGTCCTTTCCCATTGTATGTTGTTAGCAGCTCATTTGTTGTAAATTAATTGACCATATAAGGGTGGGCTTAATTCTGGGATCTCTATTCTGTTCCATTGATGTATGTGTCTGTTTTTAATGACAATATGATATGCTTTTGATTACTATAGCTTTGTAATATAGTTTGAAATCAGAGATTGTGGTGCCTCTGGCTTTGTTCTTTCTCAAGATTGCTTTGGCTATTCAGGGTCTGTTGTGGTTACATACAAATTTTTGGCTGATTTGTTTTCTTTCTGTGAAAATGCCACTGGAATTTTGATAAGGGTTGCACTGAATCTGCAGATTGCTTTGGGTCCTATGGACATTTTATAATATAAAGTCTTCTAATCCATAAACATGGAATATCTTTCCATTTGTTTGTGTCTTCTTTAATTTCTTTCATTAATGTCCTGTGGTTTTCAATATACAGGTCTTTCATCTCCTTTGTAAATTCACTCATAGATATCTTACTCTTTCTTATGCAATTATAAATTGGATTGTTTCCTTAATTTCTCTCTTTGATAGTTCATTATTAGTGTAAAGAAATGCAACAGATTTTTATATACTGATATTGTATACTGCAACTTTCCAGAATTCAGTTTATTAGTTCTAAATAGGTTTCAGATGGAATCTTTAGGGTTTTCTTTATATAGTATCATGTCATCTACAAATAGTGACAGTTTTACTTCTTCCTCTCTGATCTGGACACCTTTTATTTCTATTTCTTGCCTAAGTGCTCTGGCTAGGATACTCTGTTGAATAAAAGTGGTGAGAATAGACATCCTTGTCTTATTTCTGATCTTAGAAAGCTGAAAGCTTTTCACAGTTAAATATGACATTAGTTGTGGGCTTGTCATATATGGCTTTTATTATGTTGAGGTACACTCCCTCTATACCTGCCTTGTTGAGAGTTTTTGTCATAAATGGATGTTGAATTTTGTCAAATTCTATTTCTGCAGCGATTGAGATGATCATATAATTTTTACCCTCCACTTGATTAATGTGTTGTACCACATTGACTGATTTGTGGATGTTGAACCACAAATGTATGAAACTAGAAGTTAATGACAAAAAGAAAACTTGAAAATTTATAAGTATGTGGAGATTAAACAACATACTACTGAACAACCAACGGGTCAAAGAAGAAATCAAGGGAGAAATAAAAAAACACCTTGAGATAAACAAAAATGGAAAAGTAACATACCAAAATTTATGGGATGCAGCAAAAGTAATTCTGAGAGGGAAGTTCGTAGCATTAAATACCTACCTCAAGAAAGAAGAGAAGGCTCAAATAAACAACCTAACTTTATACCTCAAGAAACTAGAAAAATAACAAATGAAGCCCAAAGTTAGCAGAAGGAAATAGTAAAGATTAGAGCAGAAATATATGAAATAGAGACTAAAAAGATAATATAAAAGATCAATGAGATTAAGAGCTGGTTCTCTGAAAAGATAAACAAAATTGAAAAGCCTTTAGCTAGACCCCCCAGAAAAAGTGAGAGGACTCAAATAAGATTAGAAATGAAAAAGGAGATGTTACAATTGATGACACAGACATAGATTATAAGAAACTACTATGAACAATTATACACCAACAAATTGAAAAACCTAGAAAAAATGGATAAATCCTTAGAAACATACATGATGAAAGAAAAAAAGAAAATCTAAATAGATCAATTACTACCAAAGAGGCTGATTCAATAATAATCAAAAACCAACAAACAAAATGTCGGGACCAGAGGTTTCACTGGTAAATTCTACAAAACATTCAAAAAAGAACTGAAAACAATTCTTCTCAAACTCTTCCAAAAAAATATTACCTTGATACCAAAAACAAATAAACAAAAGAAATTATAGGGCAGTATCCCTGATGAACAAAGATGCAAAAATCCTCAACAAATCATTAGCACACCAAATTTAGCAATTCATGACAAGGATCATATGCTACAAGCAAGCAGGATTTATTCCAGGGATAAAAAAACCCAAACTTTATTTATTTATTTATTTATTTTTTTTGAGAGAGAGAGAGAGAGAGAGAGAGGAACTGAGGCTCCCCCCAAGCAGGGCTCAAGCTCACCCTAGGTGGGGCTCATGCTCATCCAGTGTGGGACTTGAACTCACGAACCATGAGATAATGACCTAAGCCAAAGTCAGGTGTTTTATTTATTTATTTATTTATTTATTTATTTATTTATTTTTATTTATTTACTTATTTATTTAAATATTATGAAATTTATTCTCAAATTGGTTTCCATACAACACCCAGTGCTCATCCCAAAAGGTGCCCTCCTCAATACCCATCACCCCCCCTCCCCTCCCTCCCACCCCCCCTCAACCCTCAGTTTGTTCTCAGTTTTTAAGAGTCTCTTATGCTTTGGCTCTCTCCCACTCTAACCTCTTTTTTTTTTTTTTCCTTCCCCTCTCCCATGGGTTTCTGTTAAGTTTCTCAGGATCCACATAAGAGTGAAAACATATGGTATCTGTCTTTCTCTGTATGGCTTATTTCACTTAGTATAACACTCTCCAGTTCCATCCACGTTGCTACAAAGGGCCATATTTCATTCTTTCTCATTGCCACATAGTACTCCATTGTGTATATAAACCACAATTTCTTTATCCATTCATCAGTTGATGGACATTTAGGCTCTTTCCACAATTTGGCTATTGTTGAGAGTGCTGCTATAAACATTGGGATACAAGTGCCCCTATGCATCAGTAGTCCTGTATCCCTTGGGTAAATTCCTAGCAGTGCTATTGCTGGGTCATGGGGTAGGTCTATTTTTAATTTTTTCAGGAACCTCCACACTGTTTTCCAGAGTGGCTGTACCAGTTTGCATTCCCACCAACAGTGCAAGAGGGTTCCCGTTTCTCCACATCCTCTCCAGCATCTATAGTCTCCTGATTTGTTCATTTTGGCCACTCTGACTGGCGTGAGGTGATAGCTGAGTGTGGTTTTGATTTGTATTTCCCTGATGAGGAGCGACGTTGAGCATCTTTTCATGTGCTTGTTGGCCATCTGGATGTCTTCTTTAGAGTAGTGTCTATTCATGTCTTCTGCCCATTTATTTGTTTTTTGTGTGTGGAGTTTGGTGAGCTCTTTATAGATTTTGGATACTAGCCCTTTGTCCGATATGTCATTTGCAAATATCTTTCCCATTCCGTTGGTTGCCTTTTCGTTTTGTTGGTTGTTTCCTTTGCAGTGCAGAAGCTTTTTATCTTCATGAGGTCCCAATAGTTCATTTTTGCTTTTAATTCCCTTGCCTTTGGGGATGTGTCAAGTAAGAAGTTGCTACGGCTGAGGTCAGAGAGGTCTTTCCTGCTTTCTCCTCTAGGGTTTTGATGGTTTCCTGTCTCACCTTCAGGTCCTTTATCCATTTTGAGTTTAGTTTTGTGAATGGTGTGAGAAAGTAGTCTAGTTTCAATCTTCTGCATGTTGCTGTCCAGTTCTCCCAGCACCATTTGTTAAAGAGACTGTCTTTTTTCCATTGGATGTTCTTTTCTGCTTTGTCAAAGATGAGTTGGCCGTACATTTGTGGGTCTAGTTCTGGGGTTTCTATTCTATTCCATTGGTCTATGTGTCTGTTTTTGTGCCAATACCATGCTGTCTTGATGATTACAGCTTTGTACTAGAGGCTAAAGTCTGGGATTGTGATGCTTCCTGCTTTGGTCTTCTTCTTCAAAATTACTTTGGCTATTCGGGGCCTTTTGTAGTTCCATATGAATTTTAGGATTGCTTGTTCTAGTTTTGAGAAGAATGCTGGTGCAATTTTGATTGGGATTGCATCGAATGTGTAGATAGCTTTGGATAGTATTGACATTTTGACAATATTTATTCTTCCAAACCATGAACACGGAATGTTTTTCCATTTCTTTATATCTTCTTCAATTTCCTTCATAAGCTTTATATAGTTTTCAGCATACAGATCTTGTACATCTTTGGTTAGATTTATTCCTAGGCATTTTATGCTTCTTGGTGCAATTGTGAATGGGATCAGTTTCTTTATTTGTCTTTCTGTTGCTTCATTATTAGTGTATAAGAATGCAACTGATTTCTGTACATTGATTTTGAATCCTGCAACTTTGCTGAATTCATGTATCAGTTCTAGCAGACTTTTGGTGGAATCTATTGGATTTTCCATGTATAATATGATGTCATCTGCAAAAAGTGAAAGCTTGACTTCACCTTTGCCAATTTGATGCCTTTGATTTCCTTTTGTTGTCTGATTGCTGCTGCTAGAACTTCCAACACTATGTTAAACAACAGCGGTGAGAGTGGACATCCCTGTCGTGTTCCTGATCTCAGGGAAAAAGCTCTCAGTTTTTCCCCATTGAGGATGATGTTAGCTGTGGGCTTTTCATAAATGGCTTTTATGATGTTTAAGTATGTTCCTTCTATCCCGACTTTCTCGAGGGTTTTTATTAAGAAAGGTTGCTAAATTTTGTCAAATGCCTTTTCTGCATCGATTGACAGGATCATAGGGTTCTTATCTTTTCTTTTATTGATGTGCTGTATCATGTAGATTGATTTGCGAATGTTGAACCAGCCCTGCATCCCAGGAATGAATCCCACTTGATCATGGTGAATAATTCTTTTTATATGCTGTTGAATTCGATTTGCTAGTATCTTATTGAGAATTTTTGCATCCATATTCATCAGGGATATTGGCCTGTAGTTCTTTTTTTTGCTGGGTCTCTGTCTGGTTTAGGAATCAAAGTAATACTGGCTTCATACAATGAGTCTGGAAGTTTTCCTTCCCTTTCTATTTTTTGGAAGAGCTTGAGAAGGATAGGTAGTATCTCTGCTTTAAACGTCTGGTAGAACTCCCCTGGGAAGCCATCTGGTCCTGGACTCTTATTTGTTGGGAGATTTTTGATGACTGATTCAATTTCTTCCCTGGTTATGGGTCTGTTCAAGCTTTCTATTTCCTCCTGATTTTTGGAAGCGTGTGGGTGTTTAGGAATTTGTCCATTTCTTCCAGGTTGTCCAGTTTGTTGGCATATAATTTTTCATAGTATTCCCTGATAATTGCTTGTATCTCTGAGGGATTGGTTGTAATAATTCCATTTTCATTCATGATTTTATCTATTTGGGTCATCTCCCTTTTCTTTTTGAGAAGCCTGGCTAGAGGTTTATCAATTTTGTTTATTTTTTCACAAAACCAACTCTTGGTTTCGTTGATCTGCTCTACAGTTTTTTTAGATTCTATATTCTTTATTTCTGCTCTGATCTTTATGATTTCCTTCTTCTGCTGGGTTTAGGCTGTCTTTGCTGTTCTGCTTCTATTTCCTTTAGGTGTGTTGTTAGATTTTGTATTTGGGATTTTTCTTGTTTCTTGAGATAGGCCTGGATTGCAATGTATTTTCCTCTCAGGACTGCCTTCACTGCATCCCAAAGCGTTTGGATTGTTGTATTTTCATTTTCGTTTGTTTCCATATATTTTTTAATTTCTTCTCTAATTGCCTGGTTGACCCATTCATTCTTTAGTAGGGTGTTCTTTAACCTCCATGCTTTTGGAGGTTTTCCAGACTTTTTCCTGTGGTTGATTTCAAGCTGCATAGCATTGTGGTCTGAAAGTATGCATGGTATGATTTCATTTCTTGGATACTTATGAAGGGCTGTTTTGTGACCCAGTATGTGATCTATGTTGGAGAATGTTCCATGTGCACTCGAGAAGAAAGTATATTCTGTTGCTTTGGGATGCAGAGTTCTAAATATATCTGCCAAGTCCATCTGATCCAATGTATCATTCAGGGCCCTTGTTTCTTTATTGACCGTGTGTCTAGATGATCTATCCATTTCTGCAAGCGGAGTGTTAAAGTCCCCTGCAATTACCACATTCTTATCAATAAGGTTGCTTATGTTTGTCAGTAATCGTTTTATATATTTGGGGGCTCCCGTATTCGGCACATAGACATTTATAATTGTTAGCTCTTCCTGATGGATAGACCCTGTGATTATTATATAATGCCCTTCTTCATCTCTTGTTACAGCCTTTAATTTAAAGTCTAGTTTGTCTGATATAAGTATGGCTACTCCAGCTTTCTTTTGGCTTCCAGTAGCATGATAAATAGTTCTCCATCCCCTCACTCTCAATCTAAAGGTGTCCTCAGGTCTAAAATGAGTCTCTTGTAGACAGCAAATAGATGGGTCTTGTTTTTTTTATCCATTCTGATACCCTATGTCTTTTAGTTGGTGCATTTAGTCCATTTACATTCAGTGTTATTATAGAAAGACATGGGTTTAGAGTCATTGTGATGTCCGTAGGTTCCATGCTTGTGGTGATGTCTCTGGTACTTTGTCTCACAGGATCCCCCTTAGGATCTCTTGTAGGGCTGGTTTAGTGGTGATGAATTCCTTCAGTTTTTGTTTGGGAAGACCTTTATCTCTCCTTCTATTCTAAATGACAGACTTGCTGGATAAAGGATTCTCGGCTGCATATTTTTTTCTGTTCATCACATTGAAGATCTCCTGCCATTCCTTTCTGGCCTGCCAACTTTCAGAAGAGAGATCGGTCACGAGTCTTATAGGTCTCCCTTTATATGTTAGAGCACGTTTATCCCTAGCTGCTTTCAGAATTTTCTCTTTATCCTTGTATTTTGCCAGTTTCACTATGATATGTCGTGCAGAAGATCTATTCAAGTTACATCTGAAGGGAGTTCTCTGTGCCTTTTGGATTTCAATGCCTTTTTCCTTCCCCAGATCAGGGAAGTTCTCAGCTATTATTTCTTCAAGTACACCTTCAGCACCTTTCCCTCTCTGTTCCTCCTCTGGAATACCAATTATGCGTAGATTATTTCTCTTTAGTGCATCACTTAGTTCTCTAATTTTCCCCTCGTACTCCTGGATTTTTTTATCTTTTTCTCAGCTTCTTCTTTTTCCATAATTTTATCTTCTAGTTCACCTATTCTCTCCTCTGCCTCTTCAATCCGAGCCGTGGTTGTCTCCATTTTGCAGATCATTAATAGCATTTTTTAGCTCCTCCTGGCTGCTCCTTAGTCCCTTGATCTCTGTAGCAATAGATTCTCTGCTGTCCTTTATACTGTTTTCAAGCCCAGCAATTAATTTTATGACTATTATTCTAAATTCACTTGCTGTTATATTGTTTCAATTGTTTTTGATCAGTTCATTAGCTGTTGTTATTTCCTGGAGATTCTTCTGAGGGGAATTCTTCCGTTTGGTCATTTTGGATAGTCCCTGGAGTGGTGAGGACCTGCAGGGCACTTCCCCTGTGCTGTGGTGTATAACTAGAGTTGGTGGGCGGGGCCGCAGTCAGACCTGATGTCTGCCCCCAGCCCACCACTGGGGCCACAGTCAGACTGGTGTATGCCTTCTCTTCCCCTCTCCTAGGGGTGGGATTCACTGTGGGGTGGCGTGGCCCGTCTGGGCTACTTGCACGCTGCCAGGCTTGTGGTGCTGGGATCTGGCGTATTAGCCGGGGTGGATGGGCAAGGTGCACAGGGGCGGGAGGGGCAGGCTCAGCTTGCTTTTCCTTCGGAGATCCACTTCGGGAGGGGCCCTGAGGCACTGGGAGTGAGTCAGAACCACCGGAGGGATGGATCCGCAGAAACAGTGTTGGGTGTTTGCGAGGTGCAAGCAAGTTCCCTGTCGGGAACTGGTTCCCTTTGGATTTTGGCTGGGGGATGGGCGAGGGAGATGGCGCTGGTGAGCGCCTTTGTTCCCCACCAAGCTGAGCCGTGTCCTCTGGGGCTCAACAACTCTCCCTCCCTGTCTTCTAGCCTTCCCGCTCTCGGAGCAGAGCTGTCGACTTACAACATTCCAGATGTTAAGCTCCACTGGCTGTCAGAACTCACTCTGTCCGGCCCCTCCGCTTTTGCAAGCCAGACTCAGGGGCTCTGCTTTGCCAGGGAGCCGCCCCTCTGCCCCGGCTCCCTCCTGCCAGTCCGTGTAGCGTGCACCACCTCTCTGCCCTTCCTACCCTCTCCCGTGGGCTTCTCGTCTACGCTTGCCTCCGGAGAATCCGTTCTGCTAGTCTTCTGGCGATTTTCTGGGTTATTTAGGCAGGTGTGGGTGGAATCTAAGTGATCCACAGGACGCCGTGAGCTCAGCGTCCTCCTACGCCATCTTCCCAGAAGCCCCCAAAGTCAGGTGTTTAGGCTGAGCCATCCAGGCACCCAAAACTCAAACATTTTTAATAGTACCCCCCCAAAAAAAACAACTCCACTTAGGTCTAACAAAATATGTACAGAATCTTGTGTTCTTGTGTGCAATGACGAAAGAAATCAAAGTTCTAAATAAGCTGAAAGACATTCCATGTTTGTGAATTAAAGACTCCACACTGTTAAGATGTCATTTCTTCCTAACTTAGTGTAGACAGTCAATTAAATCCCAATAAAAATTCCAGCAAGCTAATTTGTAAATGTTGCCAAAATGATTCTCAAGTTTATATGGAAAGGCAAAGACCTAAAACAATCAACACACTACTAAATAAGAAAAATAAAGTTGGAAGGTTCACAGTATCCAATTTTAAGACTTCTACAGAACTACTATAATCAAGACAGTATAATGTTTTAAATGTTTATTTGAGAGAGAGTGCAAGTGGGGGTGGGGCAGAGAGAGGAAAAGGGAGAGAGAGAATCCCAAGCAGGCTCACCTCTGTAAGCTCTATCTGCAGAGCCCTAAGTGGGGCTGGATCTCACAAATTGTAAGATCATGACCCGAACCCAAACCAGGAGTCAGACACGTAAACAAATGAGCTACCCAGGTGCCCCAAGACAGTATAATTTTGATAACAAATAGACATATATACCATGGATATATCAGTGCAACAGAATAAAGAGCCCTGAAACAAACCCACAAAAATACTGTCAACTGATGTGTGAAAAGACACAAAGGCAACTCAGTGGAGAAAGGATAATCTTTTAAACAAAAGGTACTAGAACAACTCGACAACCACATGTCAAAAAAAGGACCTAGATACAGACCTTATGGCTTTCACAAAAATTAACTCAAAAAAGATCATAGACCTTAATATAATACGCAAACCTAGAAAACTTCTGGAAGAAAACATAGGAGAAAGTTTATGTGACCTGGAGTTTGGTGGGGAGTTTATAGATAAAACACTAAAAGGAAGATCCATGAAAAAAAACTGATAGGGGATATTAAAACTAAAAAGTTCTCTTCTGTGAAAGACACTGTTAAGAGAATACAAAGACAAACTATAGACTGGGAAAAAATATTTTCAAAACACATATTTTTAAATAAGACTTGTGTCTAAAATACACAAAGAACTCTTAAAAATTAACAATAAGAGAACAAAAAAAAAAAAGAGAAGAAAATAATAGCCTATTTTGGGGAGCCTGGGTGGCTCAGTTGGTTGAACATACAACTTGTGCTCAAGTCATGATCTCACAGTTTGTTAGTTCAAGCCCAACATTGGGCTCACTTCTAACAGAGCCCACTTCAGACCCTCTGTCCCCCTCTGTCTACCCCTCTCCCACTTGTGCTCACTCAAAACTGAATACTTTTTAAAAATTTTTTTAAAAAACAATAAGAGAACAAATGACACAAAACAATTTTATAAGTGGGGGAAAGTACTGAACAGACACTTTATCAAAGATATATAATTGGCAAATAAACATATAAAAAATGCCCAACATCTCCATCATTAGGAATTGCAAACTAGCACTGAAACAGCACTAAACACTTATTAGAATGGCTAAAATGCAAAAACACTAACTACTATGAAATGCTGGTGAACATGCATAGCAATGTAAACTCGCATTCATTGTTGGTGAGAATACAAAATGGACAGTTTGGCAACTTCTAGAAAATTAAATGTACCATAAGATTCAGCAATTATGGTCCTAGGTATTTACCCAACTGATTTGGAAAACTTACATCCACATAAAAGCCAGCATGCAAATGTATGTAGCAGCTTTATCCATAATTGCCAAAAACTAGAAGTAATCCAGATGTCCTTGAGGAGGTGAATGGATAAACAAACTGATAAATCTACACAATGGAATACTATTCAGTGAAAACATGAACTAGGTAGCCACAAAGAGACATGGATGAATCTTAAATGCATTTTGTTAAGTGAAAGAAACCCATCTGAAAAGGCTATATGCTGTATGATTCCAATTATATGTCGTTATGGAAAAGGCAAAAAACTATAGATAGTTAACTGCAGATGAGTGACTGCAAAGGGTTTGGGGATAGAGGAAGAGTTGAATATGTGAAGCATGGGGATTTTTTAGGGTGGTGAAACTATTCTGTATGACACTGCAATGGTGGATATGTACCACCACGCATCTGTCAAAACCCATAGAAATTTATACCATAAGGAGTTAGTGTTAATGTACACAAATTTAAAAAAATCACTTAAGAGGTCAAGAGATCCCAGAATGGAATGCAGAATGTGGCACATACACACAATCTAACTGTATTACAAATGTATGAAAGAACTTCACTGAAGGAGGTAGGTAGAAAAGGTACTAACCTAAGTAAACACAGAAGTGAGTAAAGTCTGTAGGACTAAAAACAAAAAGAATTTTACATAAGTACTGTGCTCTAATTGATAAAGTTGTTCGCCATGAGGCTATGGGTTAACAATTCTGAAACCACTATATGTATTTACAGGAATTGAAACATTTAGCAAAGGAGTGGTAGATGATGTGAGCCAGGTTTCTCACCATGGCAGTAGGTGGTTATAAACAAGCAAGGGGAGGGGTGCCTGGGTGGCTCGGTTGGTTAAGTGTCTGACTTCGGCTCAGGTCATGATCTCACAGTTCATGGGTTTGAGCCCCACATTGGGTGCTGAAAGCTCAGAACCTAGATGGAGCCTGCTTTGGAGTCTGTGTCTCCCACTCTCTCTGTTTCTCCCCCATTTTTTTTCCTCTCTCTCTCAAAAAAAAGTTAAAATTAAAAAAAAGTAATAATAATAAATAAGCAACGAGAGACAAAGAGAATGATCCATGCAGTAATGGACTAGAGTCAGAGGTATCAGTATGAATTCATGTTTAGCTTACTATTGATACAGATGGAGATATATACATAGCTACAGATATATACACACATACATATAGAGATGTATAGTTTATAGGTATGTGTGTAGAGACAAGTTAGTGAATACATTTGCTTTGTCAGCTGAGAGGATCTATAACACCCCACAGTGGCAATAAGCACACCAAGTCCAGGTCTTGGGTTTGAATACCATTCTCTAATTGAAGGAATGAGGATCCTAAGATTCTAGGACTGTGGCAGGAAACATACAAGATGAACCTGGCGTATCTTATAGTATCAGAGAGTAACAAAATACTTAAAGAACAAAAACAGGGGCACCTGGGTAGCTCAGTTGGGTGAGCATCCTGACTCTTGATTTCAGCTCAAGTCATGATCCCAGGGCTGTGGGAACTAGCCCCACCTCAGGCTTTGTGCTGAGCATGGAGCCTGCTTGGGAATCTTTCTCTCTCCCTCTGCCCCTGTCCTCCCTCCCTCTCTCTCTCTGTCTCTCTCAAAAACAAACAAAAAACCAAAAACACCTTAAAAATCCACAATAATGGGGGTATGTCAAAGAGACCAAGGTACCTACTAGAAGAGGCTCTCAATAGCCAAAGCTGGAACACTTTGAGCAACAAAATAAATAAAGCAAAACGAATAAATATTCAAAGGCAAAGTGTAAATTAAATAATCATGAATCAATACTGATGTAAACTACTGAATAAATGGGAAGAATAGACAAATCTCCTGTGTAGAAGAATTCCATTTAATTTATGTAGACATTATGCCCTCAAAAAGGAAGGGCATAACTCTCTACTCCTTAAGTGTGGGCTGTATAGTGTGATTTCGTTCCAAAGTGTGAAATATGGAAAGGGGAAAAGAATAATATTGTGAGGAAACCTGATAAACACTACTTCAGCCAGGTAGTCATGTTGACAGAATGTATTTGTGATATTGCGATATAACAAGAAATATGTATTTAGCAAACTTCAACATGTACATTCTGTTTAAAAAAAAAAAAAAAGAACGCATACAGGCCTGTCCTATTTTAAAAATGTCATCCTTTACTGGATTTTTCAATTCTTATATGACAGAAATAATCCACATATTTCTGACTATACTCTACCATTCATGTTCTTTGGTGACAACAAAATACTGTATTTTTAAAGTTCTACTGATTAGAAAGAACAACTCTATTAGCAGACACTCTTTAAAAAGTGGACACTCTATAGGCAATTTCAGTATTTACACTAAATGTGAACAAATATAGTTATGTTATTTAATCAACTCACACTACAGATTTAGAAATATATTCCAATAACATCTAAAAAACAAATTCTTTTTCATTATGTTATACAGTTGACCCATCTCAGCACCAAATTTATATCACATGCTCATAAATGCCAAAAAAAAAAATCTTTGTCATGCTTAGCAATGCTTAAACTAACACAAAAATCTTGATATTGGGATTAACCTGCTGCAGAAATCTCTGTTTGCAATTTGTTTAATTTTTAAAATCTGTACAATTACCTCAACACCTATCAAAACATGTCAATTTGTCAGGATGTATTCTCATCAGACTAGCTTTTTCTATAATAGGTATAAAAATCAACTTCATAAGGCACTATTTCCAATCGTGTCCCATATATTTCTTGAATAAAAAAAATGTTTAAAGAGGTTGTTTATAATAGTTACCCAGGACACAGGTGTACAGAACTAAAATTTTTAAAAACAACATATCTTGAAATGGTTATCATAAACTGTTTCCCCTTCAAAAGTCACATTGAGGGTTGATGGAAATATCTATTTAATTTTAGGCCACAAATTTTTCTCCATCTGTAGTAAGCTGAACTGTGTAGAAGAAAATTAAATTTGGAAAAATTATAAGTTGATATTGGTATAACTCATAAATTCTTGGGAAATTGCACTCACTGAGAATGGAAAAAGCAGGATCCACAATGAGTTCAAGTATTAATACTGAATATCAAATGTAAATGACTCTTATACCGTAGCAACTCAGTATGGTGAATTTCACAGATCTAGATTTTTAAAATTAGGAAAAGAATTCAATCTACAGTATTTCAAAATTTAGCTTTATAAAATTTTCCAATGGTCTAGGGCCAACATGGCTCTGTGTTATATTAGCCCAGTCACTGGATAAGGACCAATCCAGAGTCAGGGCTAAAGATAGCTACTATAAAGGCTGTCACAAAATACAGGCTTCCAAGATAAAAATAAATGCAGAGGGGCGTCTGGGTGGTTCAGTAAGTTAAGCGTCCAGCTCTTGGTTTCAGCTCAGGTCATGATCTCATGGTTCATGAGTTCGGGCTTCACATCGGGCTCTGCTCTGATAGTGCGGAGCCTGCGTGGGATACTCTCTCTCTCTCAAAATAAATAAACTTAAAAAAAATTTTTTTTAAGATAAAATAAATGCAGAAATAAAACTTGGCAGTACAGATCTCCCACCATGCTGAAAAGACCATTCATCTTTGAAATAATCACACAGAAGGAAAAAAGAGTGGGGAAAACTTCAATGAAAATTAAAACAGCTAGGATATCAAAATATCCACCCAAAACCTCCTGGCATACCCTAAAATGTAACCAGTCCAGAACTATAACTAGCAGGTATTAGCCAAAATGAATCTCCTAAATTGGAGCAAATTAAAAAAAAAAAAAATGGCCACAGGTAACTAAGGTAAGTTATAAGTGAAAATTAGAAGAGGTTATAAAGCAACAACCTCAACTTCACAGATATAAATGTTAAGACAAACATAGCAGCAATCACATAATGGTTCATTAGTCTACAATTATTGTCAAACGCTGGGAGCTAAAGAAAACATTTAGTCTATCATCTAAAGAAAACCGGGTGTAAAAGACACAGTGGTTCAAAAAAAGACAAATACCCATTTACTTCTATTCTTATCAACTACTAACTTGCCTTAAATTACCCTGATTTTGTGTAATGTTACCTTTTAGAAGTTTCCCTTCCCTTCTTGGATCACTTTGATTCACAAACTATCCAGAATAAGCCAGAATTGAACAGACCATAATTTTTTTTTGAATCATGCTAATTTATGAGTACTCAAGGAATTTATAATCATTATAACATATGAAGTGTTTTATATATTAATATATATTAAATATCATATTAAAAACTCAGTATTTCAAATTAAGAATTCAGAACACCCAAGAAATGACAAGTTGTAAGAGTTTCCATTAAAATGGATGATTGAACACATGGGTTTATGCCCATCCCTCCCAAAACTCTTCCAAAATTACAATAAAGGCACAGAAAAGGATAAACTCATAAAGATCAAGGGAAAGGCGAAAGCAGCAAACAGGACATGTCCCCAAATTTGGAAGCTAGAAAGCAGATAAATATATAAGTAATAGCTAATTCAGCAGACCAAAGAAATCTAAAACTTAATAGAAGTCACAAAAAGCAAGCAAATTCAGGCCCCAGAACAATGGTTCCTAACATCTTTTACAGTAAGGTTCACTCTTACACACTGAGTTTCCAGTAGGCAATTTTAGTGCTTATATCAAATATAATCACTAGACCTTTGAAGAAAGTCCATAAAATGAAAAGTCACAGATCAAAACAAAGGAAACATAGACAAGGTAGGAAGCAAAAGAAAATTCAAAGTGATAATACAATAACAACGAAGAAGAGGAGATTATCTTAGAAATTAAATATTTGACATGGGGAAAAAACAGGTGTAGAAGATAAACTTGAGGAGACCTCTAAGAAAAAACAAAAAAGAGAAAAAGAACAGAAAAGATCACTGAATGGTAAGTCTAAGAAGTCCAATAAACAAACAAAAGCAGTTCCAGAGTGAGAAAATGCACAAGAACAGAGAGAAGTAATGAGGTAAAAGTATCGTGAAAAAGCAAAAATAAAATTACACAGCACTTAAGAGTATTTCCAAATTAAAAGGGCCAAAAGACACTCCACACAATGAATGAAAAAATATCTACAAGGCACAGCACCATGGAAGTTTTAAAGAAAAGGGAAAAGTGAACATCTAAAAATCTTCCATAAAACACCTAAAAGATCAGGTATTGGACTGTCATTTGTCTTCCGCTGAGTTAGAAAACAGAACAAAGCCTTCAAAATTTTAAGGGAACGTTATTTCCAATCCAGAATTTTATACTCAATCTCTCATGGGTAAAGGTAGAATAAAGACATGGTCAGATATACAAGGTATGAAAAACAAAACAAAACAACTGCAAATGTCTGGAAGCTCCTGGGAGATAGGGCCCATCAAAATGAGGAAATAAAATAAGACAGACAAGATCCAGGGAACAGAGGATCCATTACAGAACAGAGCAAAAGGAAATTCCCAGGATGATGTTGCAGGGAGGTCTTAGTGTGACAGCTGCTCCAGACTCTAGAAAGCAGTCATACAGATTACAGGAGGAGAGAGGGCCAGGAAAGAAGGAGTTGAAAAAAGTACAAAATTAATGAATGATCTATGTTTGAACATAGAGTCTATGGCTCCTACACAGAGCATAGGAATGTAACATTTGAAAAAAAATTAGATAGGTACATAGAAAAACAACAACAACTATAAATGACAGTAACAAAAACTGAGACAATTATTAGTTCCAGAAATCACAAAAAGAAAGAGCACATAACCAAAATATATTATGACGTTTCTCCGCAAACAGTATTTATATAGTCATACCTCTGTAAACACTGTGTAGGGGTTTTTTAGAACTGTGATTTAATTGTATGGCGAAAATGAGAAGTAACAAGTGATTAATTCTTTTAAAGAATTTTAATTTTGATCAATAATTTAATCTTAAGTTATTCCTTACTAAGTCTAATTTACTTCTCAGGAAGCAAAGGAATGACAATAAATAAATTTATTTACTGGTTTTCTTCAAATAGATTTTTTATAAGCTTAAAGTAGTTTTACAAAAATCTCCCCCAATTCTTCCAAACAGATCTGGCCACTTAAAATTTATCTTACGATACTTAAAAAGAAATTGTGAATATAAATATTGGTTCAGATCTGATCAGTGACATTATCTTGGTGGCCCTTTGAGGAGCAAAACCAGCAGCAGCAACAACTACCACCAAAGAAACCAAAAACTGAACAAACCAAACAATAACAAAAACAAAAAAAAAACATGGCTAAAATATTATAATTAATAAGCATTATTGCTGGGGCAACTAGTAGCATTAGTAAAGATGAAAGCTAAACTTTATTGGGCATACTACGCATAACACACTGTCCTAAGTGCTTATATGTATTTTTAAAAATCACATCCCCACAGGAACTCTATGAGTTATGTGTGGTCTATCACTAATTCCCCTTACACAGATGGTGAAAGTGGAGAGGTTAGTAACTTGCCCAAAGACACAGAGTTATATGCGAACAGAATCAGGACTTAACTCCAAGCCGAATGTCCTCTTACTCTTAGATAAATTCTATCTCCCACCCCCACCCCGTTTAACCAACTAGGTACATTATAGGCTTCTGGACTGACTGAAGTGGATGCTGCTGTTCTATTTTTTTTTTTTTTTTAATGTTTATTTATTTTTGAGAGAGACAGATACAGAATGCAAGTGGGTTGGGGCGGAGAGAGAGGGAGGCACAGAATTTGAAGCAGCCACCAGGCTCTGAGCTGCCAGCACAGAGCCTGACGCGGGGTTCAAACTCACAAGCTGTGAGATCATGACCTGAGCCGAAGTCAGACGCTCAACCAACTGAGCCACCCAGTTCTTTACCTAGTTCAAAAGGTTCTCAAGAAGTAGACTGATTTGAAGTTCCCTTATTAAACAGGGGCAGGGAGAGGGAGGAAGCTTCTGAGAAATGCTCAGGTGGAGGCTGTATCATCATCTGTAGGGGAGTGAATTTTCCAAAGCACCCCTGCATTTCTCCCCACACCCATGCTGAGAATTACTGCTTCAGTGAATTGTTTAAAGGGGATATGCCACTCTAAGACATTAAGGACCACAGCCTGACAAGCTTAGAGTTCGAACCATAAGGAAATCAACAGAAAGTCCCCATTTCTTTTCCAAAAACAGAACCTCTAGGATATAGTCTCAGGCCAATTAATAGGCAAAATCTGTTTCTTTGAGTCATTACAAACTAACATGAAATACAACAACACTTTCTTTAGATGGAAGTGAAAATAAAGGGCCTGATACGTGCATACAATATATACACACATGTAATATCAAGAAGTATCCCATTTTTTACTCAACATTTCACTTAATGTAACATTCTTCTACATCTGTTCAACTCCTTGTATTTTACTTAACACTGTGATCTACATGAGAAATGCCTAAACTCCAGTGACAAAGCAACTCTTGTAAACTCCTTATCAATCTTGTAATCTACTTTAAAAATAACTGCTTGTCAACGGTGCCTTCTGGACCTTATCTCACAAATTCTATTGTTAACACCATCCATTCCATTTTTAAGTCATCATCCAACATATCATGCGTGGAGTGTTTGCCTTGTTCTCTTACTTAAAAACAGTAAGCACCAACTCTTTTACTGTATAAATATTTAAACATTCATTCAAGTGCCTGTATAATATTTCAGTAAACCATACCAGCTAACTTAAAACCAGCTTTTTAAAAATCATTGGTTAATTAGAGATTAAGAACTACATGGAATGTACACTGTTTGTTGTATAATTAATAAACTGCCAAAGTGCATGCTTACATCTTGAATGCTATAGATAAGTTAGTATAACCTGAATAAGAAAAGTCTTATATGCCTGCAATTTATATAGATAACCTATATCAAACTTTGGGTTGACTTTGTCAGAAATGAATGCAAATTTTGTAAATATATTCCACTTTTATGAAAAATACAGTATTGCTTTAAGGATGTAATTTGGCCTTGAACATCAAGAGACAGTAGTTCTATGAGTATTCAGCTGTCTTATTTTAAAACTGTATATGTAATCCAATTTTAAGCCAATCTGCAAGAGAATCCCAAAAGAATGTACAGTATAAAGACAAACTATGAAAGATTTTGAGCCTTTAATGTGGATGTTTCTGAGAGAAAATGACTACCGATTTAAAAATTTACTAAAAATGTTGGCAATGTAGAGATACACTTTTACCTGTGTAGGAGGAATTCAGATCCATTATCACTGCTCTTGTGCGCATGTGTGTATACTGTATTAGGGGGGAAACTGACAAATGATCTCAAGATGGAAGTGACTGCCTGAGAACATAATCGAAAGCAAAGCACGTGAATACTGTTCAAACTAGGACTCTGCTAAGACTTTAAATTTTTTCTTATGATTCCAATTAAAAACAACAAAAAAGAACGTAATAGTTTTACTCAGAAATGCTAGGTCGGTTCCAAAGAATTAAGGATTATTTGAAAACAAAAAAACAAAAAAACAACAACCAAAAACCTGATGTGATTTTTAATTTGTCCACAATACTTTGGGAGTACTCCCCTTGAAAGGTGGAACCTAATTCCCCTCACCCTGACTGTGGACAGGACTCAGTAACATATACCTAAATCGATGGGATGGCTTTGGAGCAGTACAGCGAGTAGAAGCTGGAAGCACTTTGAAGAGACTATTAGAACCAGCCCACAGAGCCATGAAAGGCTGTTAGAAGACTGATCATTAAGGAGGAAGGGAAGATAAATGTCTGGAAGCTTGAAGAAAAGATATTCTTATTACACTGTGGCAGAAAATTTAGGACACTGTCATCTACAGTAACCAGGAGGTAAAAAATGTACCTGTTAAACTGGGTATATCATCTAGCTAAGGAGATTTCTAGGCAGAGTGTTAAGGTGATGCCTGGTTTCTTTTTACTGCTTATAACAAAATGCACAAGGAGAGAGAAAAGCTTAAGAAAGAGTAACTAAAAAAGGAATCAGGACTCGTTGGTTTAGTAAGTCCCTAGCCTCAACAGACAGGAAACAATGCTACAATTATGAAAAAGCTTCCAAGCAAACATCAAATCCAAGGTACCTTCAGAAAAAATTGTCTAAAAATCAAGCTGCACTGGTGACCTTAAAATCCTTTACTAAGACTTCAGAAAGAGCTAAATACGTAATAGGGCTTTTATGAAGCTTAAAGGCATTATCCCGTAGCAGCCTTAGGAGAGAACATGGTAAAGAAGCAATTATTTCAACAAAATGTAGGGGTGTCGCCTGGTCTAATGGAGTGAACCACAATAGGATTTATAGGGTGCCCACACAATTGTTTTTTGGCAGAAACACCACCAGCATGGTCTCACTAGGACAAAGCACAAAATGAAAAGAGGATTCTGGAGTCTCAAACTTCTACAGGCAGGAAGGGGCTGAGAAAATAATTTAGTTCAAAACATAGGCTGTCTTCCTATGAAAAAGGAAGAAAGACACAGAGAACAGAAGCAAGAACTCAGAGGGCACAGCAAAGAGTCATTGAGAAACAGGGCCGGAATAGAACTGAAATACTCAAATAGAACTTCTAACACTTTCTTGGCTGGATTCCAAAATTGCCATGGACTGCTAATTATTGTGCCTCCTGTCCTCACTCTTTGAAAACAACTGTCTATAGTGATAGTCTTATGCCTGACCCAGCACTGTATTTTGGGTATGTGGGGGGCAGATAACTAACCTTTAGTTTGCCAGTCTTCAAACTGAGATAAGCTAGACTGAAGGATTGTCATCTCTTTCCAAATGTGATCTAGAAGACAAAATACTGAACTGGGAGCTGATAATGTAAAGGGATAATACTCAGAGTGAAGAAGAGACAGTTAAGAAGTAGTAAGTATATTCCACATGGGCAAAGAATGTAAATAATTCGTAGCCAAAGGACACTTTGTATTAGTTTTAAAACATGCCCATAAATTCCCTGAAATTCTCCCTGAAAAGGTAGGGTCTAATTCTCTGCTTAAGTGTGGGGCAGACTAAGTGACTTGTTTTTATTTTTTAATTGAGGTGAACTTCAAGTAACATAAAAATATTTTAAAGTGTACAATCAGTGACATTTAGTGCATTCACAAGGTTGTTCAACCATTATCTTGATCAGGTATCAAACTATTTTCATCACCCCCCCCACCCCAAAAAACCACTTCACTCATCAAGCAATCATTCCCCATCTCCCCTACTTCCCTGCCCCCTCCCCCACCCCCTGGCCAGTCTCTGGCAAGCACTAATCTGATTTTTGTCTCTAAAGATTTACCTGTTTCAGATCGTTCATATGATACAACATGACTTTATATGTGTGGCTTCTTTCATTTGGTATAAGGTTTCCATGCTGTAGCATGTATCCCTATTTTATTTCTTTTTATGGCTAAATAATACTCCATTGTGTGTATATACCACAATTAACCTACTTTTGTCTACTGTGAATGGTATTGGGAACATTCATGTACAAGTATTTATTTGAGTATCTGTTTTCAATTCTTCTGGATATATACTTAGAAGTGGAATTGCTAGATCATACGGTAATTCTATGTCTAATGTTTTAAGTAACTACCAAACTATTTTCCACAGCAGCTGTACCATTTCACATTTCCATCAGCAATGTATGAGGGTTCCAATTTCTCCATATCCTTATCAACAGTGGTTATTTTCCTGGCTTTTGTTTAATCACAGCACACCTAGTGAGTGTGAAGCAACATCTCATGGTGAATTTGACTTGCATTTCCCTAATGACTAATGTTGCTGAGCCTCATTTCATGTGCTTGTTGGCCATCTGTGTATTTTTGGAGAAATGCCTACTTAAATTCTTTCCTTAGTTTTCAATTAGGTCTTTTTGTTGTTGAGGTGCCACGGTTCTTTATATATTTTCAATGCTAGACCCTTACCAGATATATAATTTATAAATATTTTCTCCCATTCCATAGCATGTCTTTTCATATCTTGATGATATCCTTTGATATATAGAGTTTTAAATTTTGATAAATTTCAATTTTTCTATTTTTTTTCTTTATTACTCGTGATTTGGTTTTCTAAGAATCCACTGCCAAATCCAAAGTCAGGTAGATTACTTGTTTTCTCCTAAGCGTTTTAACATTTTAGCTCTTATATTTGGTTTGCTGATCCATCCAATTAGATCTTACATTAAAAGGCCTTTGTATATGATGAAAGGTAGGGGTCCAAGTTCACTTTTTTACATGGCTATCCAGTTGTCCCACTACCATTTGTTAAAGAGATGGTTCTTTTTCCACCAAAGAGTCTCCACACCTTTGTTGAAAATCAACTGGCCATGGACATATGGGTTTTTCTGGACTCTCAATTCTAATCCATTGGTCTATATGTCTATCCTTATGCCAGTATCACATTTGATTACTACAGCATTATGCTAAGTTTTGAAATTGGGAAGTGAGTACTCCAACTTTGTTCTTCTTTTTCAATACTGTTTTAGTTATTTGGGGTCCCTTTGATCCATCTGAATTTGAGGATAGGTTTTCGCATTTTGCAAAAAGGACCACTGATATCTTGATAGGGACTGGATTAATCTGTGAATCACTTTGGGAAATACTGTTATCTGAACAATAGTAAGTCCTCCAACCCATTTACACGGGATATCCTTCCATTGATTTAGGTACTCTTTAATTTCTTTCAGCAATGTTTTGTACTTTTCACTGTACAAGTCTTTTACCTCCTTGCTTAAATTTATTCTCAGGTGGGGCACCTGGGTGTCTCAGTCAGTTAAGGATCCGACTTTGGCTCAAATCATGATCTCGCAGTCTGTGAGTTCGAGCCCTACACTGGACTCTGTGCTGACAGCTCGGAGCCTGGAGCCTGCTTCAGATTCTGTGTCTCCCTCTCTTTCTGCCGCTCCCTCGCTCGTGCTCTCTCTCTCTCTCTCTCTCTCTCTCTCTCAAAATAAACATTAAAATTTTTTTTTAATTTATTCTCAAATATTTCATTCTTTTGGATACTATGGTAAATAGAACTGTTTATTTAATTTCCTTTTTCCGTCACTTATTGCTGGTACATAAAAACATAACTGATTTTTGTATGTTGATTTTATACCCTCCAACTGTGAACTTGTTTATTAGCTCTACTAAATTTAGCTGTTTTTTACAGACACCATCCAGAAAGCTGCTCTAGTTCAACAGAGCCAAAACAAAGGCAAGTCTCTGTGCTGGTCCCTCAGGGAACCACCAGAGAGGTCAAAATGCAAAGCCACAATTTTTTGAGCACAAGCTTCTTATTGCTCTCCCCTACCATCTCTCTCCACTGCTGTTCCCACGGCTGTTGCTGAGCTACATATGGGGGCTGCGGGGGGGGGGGGGGGGGGTGGTGCTGGGTGGCTCCGTTGGTTAAGCGTCGGACTTCGGCTCAGGTCATGATCTCGCGGTCTGCAAGTTCGAGCCCCGTGTCGGGCTCTGTGCTGACACCTCAGAGCCTGGAGCCTGCTTCAGATCTGTGTCTCCCTCTCTCTCTGCCCAGCCCCCACTCACACTCTGTCTCTCAACAAACTTAACATTAAAAAGAAAATTTTTTTAAGAAAAAGAAATAGAAAATGGGGGATGGCAGGCATGTAGACCAAAATGCCACAACACTATCTTACCAAAATTTAGCAGCCTCCTTCTTCAGTAAGCACTGTCCTGGTTGCTGTAAGTTTTTTTATTCGATTTCAGTGTTTTGAAAAAGTTGATTTGTCAGTTATTTTTCCAACTTAATGGCTGTTTCTGCGGAGGCACAGATTCTTAGAGCTCCCTACTCCACCATTTCTACGACCAGTAACTTCTCTTAACAAACACAATGTGGCAGAAGTGCCAGTATGTAACTCCCAAGAGTAGGTCATAAAAAGCATTGAGATTTCCTCCCTGTTCTTTCTCTTGGATCACTTCCTCTGAGAGAAGCCAGTTTCCATGCTGTGAAGACTCTCAAGTAGCCCTAGAGAGAGTCCACACAGCGAGGGACTGAAGCAGCCCCAGGACAGCCACATGAGTGAGCTACCTTAGAACTCCAGTTCTTGTCAAGCCCTCAGTTGACTGCAGTTCTCACTAACACTTAGCCTGCAACCTCATGAGAAACCCTGAAAATCATCTAACTAAGCCACTTCTGAAATAACTGATCTACAGATACCACGAAATAATGAATGTGTATTGTGGTAGGCTGCTAAGTTTTGGGACACACGATATTTAAAGCTGAGCCTCAAAAGGTGAGAAGAACCAAGTGACTTGAGTTCTTGGGAAGAAGAATGTTTCAAGCAGAGGGAGGAAAGGTTTCTGGCACATTAAAAATAAAAAATTTGAAAGAAGATCAATGTGGCTGGAGCTCAGTGGAGAAGAAGAAAATGAAGAAAGAGATCACTCAAGTGGCAGAAAGTAACCTAAGTGACTAGCGTAAGGTCTTAAAACCAGTAAAAACTGGTAAGCCCTGGAGTAATCAATGTTTCCCTATCCATCAAAAGTGGAAACTGGTCTACAGTTAAGTACAGGAAGACAGAACAAAGCAAAACAATCACTTGTCCATTGACAGATAATTGGAGGCAGTCCACCAGCCCAGCACCCATAAGAAAACTGCACAAGGTGACAGAAAGGCAGATGGGTACCACCACAGAAGGGCAAAAAACAGACATTTTTGTGAATATAAACTTCTCAGAAATTTTACAACTTTGATAATCCAATGTTGCTTATTTTTGAAGTAATAAACATTTGATTAAAAAGTGAGCATAAAGTATTAGTGAATGAACATGGGAGCATACAAGTACAAGACCTAGTTTTATTCTTGGTTCCTCATTAGCTTTATGAACTTTGGTAAATCACTTCTCTCCTAACCCAATCTCCCTCATCTGCAAAATGGGATAATAACATATATAGTACATGACCAATCTTCCTTTTTTTAAAGATCAAATGAAATAATATATGACAAAAGTACTTTTAAAACTAAAAAAAAAAATCTAGAAAAAAATTAACATTTACAAATGTTAACTGGAGAAAAATCAGTAACTATATCTATTATCACACAGGAACCCAAGGTGGGAGCTATAAAGCCCTTTGAAAGCAAGAACCAAGGTCTTTACCTCATTCCATATTACTTAACTTTAATAGAGTGGATACACAATCCCAAAGGAACAAAACACAAAACAAAACAAAACAAACAAACAAAAACTTGGGGCACTGGGTAGCTAAATCAGTTAAGTGTCTGACTCTTGATTTTGGCTCAGGTCATGATCTCATGGTTCTTGAGTTCAAGCCCCGCCTTGGGTTCTGCACAGTGTGGAGCCTGCTTGAGATTGTCCCTCTTCCTCTCTCTCTGTCCTTCCCCTACTCATGCTCGCTCTCTCTCTCTCTCTCTCAAAGTAAATAAATAAAAAAAACAAAAACCTTTAAAGAGATGTTATTTACAATTCTGAATGGCAAATTGATTAGTAAAAATCTTACATCTGGAATATAAGCTCAAAACATCTGTCTCACAAGGCAGTCCACAGTCACTGCCAAATGAATAACCGATGTAGTTGCAAATCTAAAAAATATGATCGTAAATCAGCTCTGCAAAGATGCATATTTGTCCTTGTCCTCAGCTACCACATGATACAAGTTTTAATAACTGGTGAAACGGGTAAAAGAATTTCAAAAGAAATCCCAATTGGATAACCAGTCTCTGAAACTAAAACTAAATGTAATTAGCAAAATAATACTATTTGTAGACGATTAAAACTATAAGATTAAAAAAGTCTATGGGAAAATACAGATATTATCAATGACATTTCAATCAGTAAAAAAATAAAATGATATTTGTGCTTTCAGATTTTACAATTATCTGAGTACCATGAGGTATTCATCTCTGGATCTTAAACCAGAAAAAAATTTATAATTTGAAATAAGAAAAACATCATTAGTGAAGAACATAAGCATTAAACATTATAAAATGTGAGACATAATTATTTTGGTATTAAGATGCACTGATGCATGAATATAAAGTAAATGGGATAAACGGGTAGGTTCTTATATGGCCTCCCGCTTTCTCTAGCAACCCATCTTCTACTGTGGTACCCTTTATTTACAGCATAATTGATAGCTAGTTGAAAGAAAGTTCTAGAAGATATGACACAAAATTGACCAAATATGACACTGAGTGTCATCTAGATACTAGATACTATACTCTAATTCTTAAGACATCAGGAAAGGATAGCAAACATTTGATGCAAACAAAATACATTTTGAAATTTAATAAACAAACACATCTCCTTGCATAATAAAATAAGTGCTATTGACATATTTAAAGAAAAAAAACCCAAATTTATAGAAAAATGACTTGGAAGGAAAAAAATCAACTTTTTGAGGGTAATTACAAACCGAATTTTCTTCTTCCTCTTCCAGTTCTCGCTGTTGCTCTTCATGTCTTTTAGCTTTGATCTCCATAGCTTCTGTGATCAGGTCTCTTAAAATTGATACAGGCTTTGCATTCTTGATAAAAGGGTGCTGGAAAAGTAAAATTCAACGGTATAAATTCCAAACATTTCTCTGAATTATATCTAAAATATGTTAAAACAACACATAAATGCTAATCAGGATCACAGGATTCAATTGTTCTTTCAACTAAAATTAAATGTATATATTAAGAAAAGAGAATATTCCAGCTGCTTTAGAAACAAAGATTTTGTTTTTGGGTTTACTTGCTTTTGGAAAACCATTAAGGCACACACAAAACATGCAATCCTGTTAATAAAACTACATTACATTACCCTTAAAAATATAATTGTCCAGGGGCTCCTGCGTGGCTCAGTTGGTTAAGCATCTGACTTTGGCTCGGGTCATGATCTCACGGTTCAGAAGTTTGAGTCGTGAGTGAGGCTCTGTGCTGACAGCTCAGAGCCTGCAGCCTGTTTCAGACTCCTCTCTCTCTGCCTCTCCCCACTCATGCTCTTTCTCTCTCTCTCTCAAAAATAAATAAACATTAAAAAAAATTTAAAAATATAACTGTCCAGGGGTGCCTGGGTGGCTCAGTCGGTTAAGCAACAGACTTCGGCTCAGGTCATGATCTCACAGTTCGTGGTTTCGAGCCCCGCGTCGGGCTCTGTGCTGACAGCTCAGAGCCTGGAGCCTGCTTCCGATTCTGTGTCTTCCTCTCTCTCTGCTCCTCCCCCTGCTTGCAGCCTGCCTCCCTCTCTCTCTCAAAAATAAACATTAAAAAAAAATTTTTAAAAATATGTGTGTATAATTGTCCAAAGGAAGTGTAGATTAGATAGTGAAAAAGATAAAGAATTTTTTAACAGGTTGGTGATGATCAGTTACTAGAGGGGAAGTGGGTGGGGGGCAATGGCTTAACAGGTGATGGGGATTAAGGAGTGCACTTGTAATGAGCTCTGGGTGTTATACAAAAATGCTGAATCACTATATTTTACATCTGAAACGAATTATTACGCTGTATGTTAACTAACTGTAATTTAAACAAAAACTTAAAAATTTTTTTAATTAATTAAAAATTCTCATAAAAAATAAGAGATTGGTGATTATATTACATATGAAAATAAAATTATTTTGGTAATACATACAAATTTTAATTAATCTTCATAAACTGACAGCCACAATCAGTGGCCCAAAGGAGGCAACTATTCTGTTACTTCTTTTACATATTTTTTACTTTATTATGTTTTGAATAATATAATCATCTCCAATGGAGAAACAGTAATAAAGGAAATATTTTTCAGAAAATAAATACTGTCTCACTTCTATGCTATGTATAAAACACCTTTTAACTTCTTTTTTTATAGCATCTTGATCTAGTGAAAATATCTGAGTTTGCTATATTTCTGGTAAATAGAAGGAAAACCACCAGGATAGACCTGGGTTTTCAATGACTTTTTTATTGGGGAAAGGGAGAAGGAGTGTGAGAGAAAGTAGGGGACAGGTTACAAATACAATTTGAGATAAATAACCTTATTTTGAGGCAGCAATACAGTTTCAAAATGTTAATTTTCATATTACATATCCATAGATAGTTATTTTAATAAAGATCAACAGAACATAAAAATATTCTTAAAGACAAAAAAATAGTGCTAAAGAAGAAATTATACACATTTAGAATAGAATTTAAAAAAAATAAAATGGTGAACATATCATTTGGGAAAACTATATGGAAGAATTTTGCCAGATTACAGAAATACTAGAATTGATGGCAAAGAACCAATAAATTCTTCTATAACAGTTACAAACTAATCGCCAGATAAATTAAGAGCTAGTAACATAACTGCAGTGCAGATTCCCAGTCATCCACTAAAACAGAGTTGGGATTGGATGTATGGCAACCCAGCTAGATCCTACATTTCTCAGTCTCCCCCTTTCAGTTGGTTGTGACTGTGTGACTAAGCTCTCATGAATGGGTTGTGAGTACAAGTGGTGTGTTCCACTCTCAGATCTGATCCTTATGCACTCTTCCGTGAGTTCGTCTCTTTCTACGAAGCTGGAAAACAGACAAATACAGTGTCTCAGAGGATGGTGGAGCTGTGAGCAGGAAGGAACCCCAGTTCGACTCTAAAAATTTTGAGAACACTTGTGGAAAGGTCTCAAAAAGTAATAATTGAAGATATGTTCTTTGCTCTTAAGCAACTTATCATCTAGAATAAGAAATAAAAGATACATATAGAAAATTACAATGTGACATACAAGTTACATTCATGATGGTTTGATGCAGACTATATGATTTATGATTAAGAAATGTAAGAGCAGAAGAAAAGGTAATGTGACAATCTCAGATACCTCACACAGAAGAAACAGACCATTTTAGGGAGGAGGACAAGTATGAACAATATGAACAAACACACAAAGATAAGAGATGTATGCCAGAACACAGTAGGAAGATCCACCTAGCCAAAACAGAAACACTATTTAGAGAAATGGGGTTCCGGGAATTTAGATCCAGAAAACAGTGGAACAAGAAGGATAAATGCTAAAAATGAGATGCCTGGATTCTGAGAGCCACTTCAATTACATAAGCAAGAAAATAATGTAAGGAAAAGAATGTCTTTGACAGCATAATCTTGCAGTAGAGTTTAGACATGAAATAGAGTGGGAAGAGACTATAATAACACAAGTGTAAATTATTAAGAACATGGGTGAAAAAAATAGCTCACACAAGTGAGGGGAAATAGTGACTCTCACAGAAGAACTCTTAAAAAGGATTTAGTGACCAATATTAACAGAAGTGGAAGAAGACCAACAGTACAAAAAACTGAGAACTAGTAGAATTATTTTTCTTTATTTTTTTTTTAATGTTTATTTATTTAGAGACAGAGAGCACACAAGTGGGGAGGGGCAGAGAGAGAGGGAGACATGGAATTCGAAGCGGGTTCCAGGCTCTGAGCTGTCAGCACAGAGCCCAATGAACCCAGGAACCATGAGATCATGACCTGAGCCAAAGTCGGACACCCAACTGACTGAGCCACCCAGGCGCCCCAGAATTGTTCTTCTTTAAAAAGGCACAGATGGGACACCTAAGTGGCTCAGTCGGTTAAGCATTCGACTTCAGCCCAAGTCATGAACTCACAGTTTGTGAGTTCGAGCCCCGTGTCAGGCTCTGTGCTATAGCTCAGAGCCTGGAGCCTGCTTCAGATTCTGTGTCTCCCTCTCTCTGCCCCTGTGCCACTCAGGCTCTGTTTCTGTCTCTCAAAAGAAAAAATAAATAAATAAAAATAAATGTTAAAAAAATTTTTTTAAAGGCACAGAAATTTCAAATTGTATTATACTTTATCTTCTCAGGGAAAATTATTAGCCAATCCTGCAAGCCACAGTTTTATCTTTAAAAAATACCAAAGTACATATATGATTCATCCAATCTACTTCAATTTTATTTTCATGAAGTTTATTCAGTATTATGTTACTATTAGTCTATAGGGCTCAACATTCTTAATCTCAAAATCTCAGCATATCTGATTTCACTTGCACTCATGTCTTCTCTACATAACTGCTACAGGTATAATTTTGACCAACAAAGAGGAACTGGCTAAAAAAGTTAAAAGCATACTTGAGGAACAAGGCCATATTATTTGAGGATTCTTGACAGTCAGAAGAGAAATTTTATCAAACACTGGCTGATTTAAATTTACTTATTTATTCTGAGAGACAGAGCACAAGCAGGGAAGGGCAGAGAGGGAGGGAGGGAAGAAGAGAGAGAGAGAGAGAGAGAGAGAGAGAAAGAGAGAGGGAGAGAGAGGGAGAGAGACAGAATAGCAAGCAGACTCAACACTGTCAGTGCAGACCCCAATGTGGGGCTCAAACTCACAAACCATGAGATCATGACCTGAGCCAAAGTCAGACGCTCAGCCAACTAAGCCACATAGGTGCCCCTGGCTGATTTTTAAAGACTGTTTTTCAAGGCTTTTTTAAAGTAGCAGGTAGTGGGGTGCCTGGATGGCTCAGTCTGTTGAGCATCCAACTGTTGATTTTGGCTCAGGTCATGATCCTAGGGAAGTGGGTCAAGCTCCACATCAGGCTCCATGCTGAGTGTGGCCTGCTTAAGATTCTCTCTCTTTGTCCCACGGCCTCCTCCCCCTCTCTAAAAAATAAAATAAAAATAAAGTAGCAGATGGTAAAATTAAAAATGCAAAGCAACATAATAACTACAAATACCAGAGAAAACAAGTTGACAAAAGTAAAACATGACAACTGTGATTTAAATTTTATTAAGATACACCAATGTAAATAAATGGGTTGAATTTCCATTTATTAAATAGTATTGTAGTTAAGCACTAAAAGACACTTAGATTACAAGATAAATTCAACTACATACTTTCTAAATGAGATATATTTATAATAAGTCTAACTCATGTTTCTATAAGAGGCATACTAAGAAAAACTTGGGTTAAAAGTCAAAGATAGGCAATGAAATAGTAGTCAAACACAAAAATGTATCAAGAATAAAATGGTCCAAATAAAATAGAAGTGAAGGCTCAAACAGTACATGATGAAACAGTCATTTAATGTTTATAAGGGACGTAATATAAAGAAACATAGTTATAAACTTAATACAACATTATGATTCAAAACAATTTTAGAGAATTAAGTTCTAAATAAATAAGACATAGGAAATAGTGGGGCTTTTTTGGTCACTGAGAAAATAGGCAAAAAAAAATTTAAAAACTATCTGAATATTATAATCAGATTGAATCAACAGGAAAATTAGTAAAAAGAAGCTACATCTTTTTGTTAAATGCCTAGAGAAGCATGTGGTACTACTCTAAGAATAGGAAGAGCAATGAAACAAAATATAATGTCCCCAGAAATAGAATATAATACACAAAATAAACAGTCATACTATGAAGATAGCATTTTCAATCACTGAGGAAAAATAACTTTAAACTGGTGCTGAGATAATGCCTGTCTTTTGTGGGAAAATTTAAACTAGATCTTTATCACAGAAACACGAAAATAAATTCCAGATAGATGAAAGGAGGTGAAAGTTAAAAAAATAGAAACACAGAGAACAAGAGGGTAATATATGAGAATATTTATATGTTCAATCCAATGCTATAAAACAAAAGAAAAAGATGATTTGGATACATATAACTTAAAAATGCATAAATGACAAAAAATATGAATTAAAAAGTTTATTTGTAACATTTATATCAGACAAGAAGGTGATCACAAGAGTTTTTAAAAGAATCAGTAAGAAAAAGATAAGCACACCAAATTCTAAAAGGCTATTTCGAAATGCATCTAAAGGAAAATCAAAACTAAAAAAGGGTGAGGGGCACCCGGTTGGCTCATTTGGTTAAGCATCCGACTTTGGCTCAGGCCATGACTTCATGGCTCCTGAGTTCGAGTCCCACATCAGGCTCTGTGCTAATAGCTCAGAGCCTGGAGCTTGCTTTAGTTTTTGTGTCTCTGTCTCTCTGCCCCTCCCCTGCTCACACTCTGTCTGTCTCTCTCTCTCTCAAAAATAAACATTAAAAAAAATGTTTTTTAACTAAAAAAGGGTGAGAATTCATAAAACACCTGAACTAATGTTGTAGTGACAGGAAATACCCCAAATCAACCTACCACATTCTTGACCATGTATCTTTAAAATAAGGCTGCCTGAAAATTACCTCTTCTAAAATCTGAGATAGTGCCTCTTAAATTTTGTTCATGTTCTGAATTACCAATTTCTGAACTGACAGAATTCAAATTAGTGATTTATTCAAAAAAACTTCATAGCAAACAAGAATTTAAAGTGAATTGAAGAAGAGACTTCTGCTTCTGGACAAAATGAATAGACATACTTTTCCCTGTAACTCTCCATTAAAGCACAATTAAAACCCTGGACAAAACATAGGAAGATTCTGAAAGATGGAGAGAAGGTGGCAAAATGGGTAGGGACTCTGGAATTTGGGGTAGAACACAGCTTTGAGTTCCATGGTTTTCTGTTTTACCTCACTTATCCCAGATCAGGTACTAGAGAAGCCAGCACAACTAAGAAATACCAATGGTCACAAGTGAAAAAACAAAAACCCTACAAAAGCCTACTCTCTCAAGCCAAGAGATCAGGAAAGGACAGCTAACAAGACAAAAGTTTTAGGTAACAACCAATCTAGTCCAGCCAAACACTACACAGAAAACACTGACCCCTCCCCCACCAGCAAAGGCTGAATGAGGAACCTAGACTTCCAACCTCTGGAGGCTGTCCAATCCTTCTACTGAGGTGGTATCAGAGAAGACCAAGTATCAGGCTAGGGCTTTCACTTCTATCAGGGTGTATAACAAATTGTCAGCCACCCTGCCGGTGTGAAGTGTCTGCGGAGACTGTGTTGCAGGCTGGACTTATACCCCGACCAGGCAATAATGAAACAAACAAACAAACAAAACCACCCCCTCCCTGCTGGAGTGGAATCAGACAGAGGCCCACTGGAGAGTCAGAACTTGCATCACCAGCAAGCTATAATGAGGCCCTGCAGTTCTAGGAGAGGCCACTAGATGCGCCCCAGCCCTCACCCCTGTTCAGTAAGTAATAAGGGACCCCAGCACACACATGTCAAAGAAGACCAAGTGGGGGTATCAGACTTCTACTGCTACCTGGCAGAAATGAGATGGGGCCCCTTTCCCTCACTGAAGCAGCATCAGAGGACACCTGTTAGAAAATTTAAATAAGATCTACACTCTCACCATAATACCCAAAATGTCCCAGTTCCAAATGAAAAACACTCACCATACCAACAAGCAGGAAAATCTCAACTAAAATGGGAAAAGACAGTCAACAGACAGCAACATCAAGATAACATGGCTGTTAGAATTACGTAACAAGGGGGCGCCTGGGTGGCTCAGTCAGTTAAGCGGCCGACTTCGGCTCAGGTCATGATCTCGCGGTCCGTGAGTTTGAGCCCCGCGTCGGGCTCTGTGCTGACAGCTCAGAGCCTGGAGCCTGTTTCAGATTCTGTGTCTCCCTCTCTCTGACCCTCCCCCATTCATGCTCTGTCTCTCTCTGTCTCAAAAATAAAAAAATAAACGTTAAAAAAAAATTAAAAAAAAAAAAAAGAATTACGTAACAAGGATTTTAAGGCAGTCATCACAAAAATGCTTCAACAAGTAATTACAAACATGCTTGTAAACAAATGAAAAATTGGAAAGTCTCCAGAAAGAAATAGAAGATATAAAAGAGAAACAAATGAAAAAGTTAGAATTGAAAAATACAGTAATGACAATAAACTCAATGATTGGGCTCATCAGCAGATGAGGACAGAGGGATGAATCAGTGAACTGTAATATAAAACAGTAGAAAGTACACAATGTGAACAACAGAAAGAAAATAGACTAGCATAAAAATGAACAGAATCTCAGGGATTTGTAAGACTAAAACAAAATGTCTAACATTTGTATCAATGGAGTCATAATAAAGAGAAGAGAAAGAGGATAGGACTGAAAAAACATTAGAAAAAATAATGACCAAAAACTTTCCTAAACTAGTAAGAGATAAAAACCTACAGATTTAAGAAGGTAAACAAACTCCCAACAGGATAAACCAAAAGAAATTCATACCCAGACACATAATTAGACCTGTGAAAATTAGGACAAAGAAAAAAAATCTTGAAAACAGCAAGGGGTAAAACAATCCAACAAAGAGACAGTAGAGTGCTCATAAGAAACTGTGATATCAGAGGAAGTGGCACAATATTTTTCAAGTGCTGAAAGGAAAAAAAAAACCTGTCAACCAAGAATTCTATAGCTAGTGAAAATATCCTGCAGGAAAGAAAAGGAAATCCATATATTCTCATATGAAGGAAAACTAAGAGAATTTCTTACTGCAGACCTACCTTAAAAGAATGGCTTACAGGAAGTCCTCTAGACACAAAGGAAGTAATAAAAGAAGGGACTGTGAAACATTAGGAGAAAGAACAATGGAAAGAGCAAAAATAGGGTAAATACAACAGATTATCCTTATTGAGTTTTCTCAATTGTTTAAAGGTTAAAGCAAATATTTTACCACTGTTTGACACAGATCTCTATGTATGAATAGAAAATATTTTGACTATTATAAATGGGAGGGACAGCAAGGTAGATAAAGTTCTACTCTTCAGTTGAACTGGTGAAATGGAAGAATAAGTCACGTTCCATGGGAGTTCACAGAGTAACCCATGACATCATCTGTTCTAGTCAAGCTCAGGGGTCAATTCAAATAATGGCAGATCTCAGTCAACCTCACAGTCTCACAGAAATACATCCTGGGGCAGGAGCTGACTTCAGGTTCTAGGCTGCCCACCAGCAGATACAAGGACCATCTTGAGATCTGGAACTTTAGCGCCACTAGGCTGAACTTGAACCCTGTCCTTTAATATCTTTGGGGTTTCAATCTCCTCATCTTTTAAAAACTACTAGGAGTTCACTAATAATTTCAAAGGATCTTTTCAGTCTATGATTCTTTTAAGCTTACACAATTATTTATATTGTGCCCTGGAGAAAAAAACACTATAAAAAATTCAGCATGAATTTCTTAAAAACTGTTTATCAGGGTCTAGAAATCAACATGGTATAACCTGTACATGTAGGCTATAGATGTGTCCACTAAAACTTGGTAATAAGACTGTCCTCTGAGAGTTATAATTCAACTCATAATATGTAAGACATATGCAAAACTCCTTTAAGAGACAGAACGGATTCCAGGCATCTAGCAAATAAGACTCAAATGAGACTAATGAGACTCACGATAATTATTCTATCTGATATACATGTATTAAGTACTGGATACCAGTAAATGATATGCACTTTTGGGAACACTGAGGAATGACAACTAGCCTTAACAAGGATGAGAGAGGAAGGCTTCCTGGAGGAGTACCTAATTTGAATTAGAAATAATTAGAGAAGAGTAAGAAGGAAACTGTTGGTGAAGGGGGTTTTTAACTAGGAGGGTTGGGGAAAACAGTGTGAAAAAAGGTACAGAGGATTGAAAGAGCATGGTCTGTATAATAAACTACAAGTCCATTATTTCAAAATTTATAGAGAAGAAAAAGAGAAGTAGCAAAGGGCAGTTACGAGGCTAGACAAGCAAGGGCACATTATAACAAAGGGCCTTGAATGGTTAACAATAGCACAATAGGAAAAAAAAAATCAAGAAAGCAAATATTGGCTCATATGCACTATACAGTTCTTGTTATAAAGAAGGATGGTTAAGCCAAACCCAACTAGAGGCTAAAGGGTAACAGAGCTTGTTAATGTAGCCCATCTAGGCCAACTTTTTGGGCAGAAAAGAGTGGAAAAAGAGTGGAGCTGGGGGACAAATGGAATAAACCCACAAGAGTCACTTTTACTGTGTGATCTTCAGTGAGTCGTTTAACCTTTTGGGGCTTCAAGACCTTCATCCACAAAATAAGGGAATTATACTAGAGTATTTCTCAACTGCTTTTCTATCCTAAATACTCAAAGTGGGAAAAAACAAAACAAAAACCAGAGTATCTTTTCTTAAGATTAGAAAAGATTATGGAAGAAAGACTACAAAGAAATACTGGTTACATTATCCAAAATATCAGTTACCAGATATATTTGGATTTATTTTAACCATCATTTTTTGTGCTATCTGTCCCACTTTTTGTTTTGCTTCCCCCCTCCTTCTTTCTGGTCTTCCTTGGGGATGAATAATTTGGATACTCAACATGATAACAATACCAACTGGCCCTTGATTTATGTGCTCAAAATTCCTCTGTAATGCTGACAATATCTCAAAATAAAAGTTTTAATTAATTAATTCTTGAAAGGCAATATTTGCATATAACATAGAACTCAAAAGGCTCAAAAAGAGCATTCAGCAAAATGTATGTCTCTATCCCACTCCTGCTTCTTAGCCATACTGTTATCTACTCTGGAGGTCAGTTTCTTGATTATTTTTCCAGATCTACTCCACTGCAAGCATTGGTGCATACACACACACACACACACACACACACACACACGATTTATAAATGAAAGACATTATAATTAAACATATGATTATTATATGATATTACTGATTATATATTAATAGGACATATCAGTGGGTATATAGGATTGAATATTATAATGAATATAATAATATAATAAATTATGATGATATATACATATATGTATGTGTAGGTGTGTATACTCTGCCAATTACTCCTCTCAGTGGACCTTAGATTGCTTCCAACTGTTGGCAGATATTTATGTTGTTTCTGATCTTCTGTCATTACAATGTACTATGAATACTTCGACACATAAGTTATGTCAGCAATGGTTAACATTTTCTGTAGAACAAATTTCTAGAAGTGTAACTGCTGGGTCAAAAAAGAATTCCTTTCCAAATATCAAGAATTATTTTCCAAATATCAATTGATTATTAGCTTAGAGGTCTAAGCCAATTCTGTTGGGAAAATAAAGACACAGATGTTTATCAAAAGTATTAAATTATTTCTAATCGCAATAAATGCCAACGTAGATAAAAAATAAAACCTCCTGACACTCTGGATAAAGAGTCTGCTTGTAGTTGGGGGTGGGTACTGAAAGTATTTAGGTAATCATGTAATCAATATATATACACAACATAAGGTCTTTTCAAGGAGCTCAGGGATCTTGTATTTATATACCTTATGGTATATCAAAAAGTGAAGAAAGAAATGCTGGGCCAAGGACTAATACAGCAGGGGAAAAAAGCACAAAAAATACGAACAGTGGAGAAAATAACTCATTTCTGCACTGAGAACCTTTTAGAAGTTTTGTTTTAAACAACTTTGGAGGGAAGAATTGACAACAACAAAGATAGAAAAAAGGGAAAAGACAGAAGACTGAATTTGGAAAACAGAAAAGGAAAATCGAGACACAGAGAACAGGTAGGCGAAGAATGGTGTGTGTGTCTTTGTCAATCCATATTTCCTCAGAGGTTTACATCTTGAGAAATCGGTTAATAAAAGCCACAGCAATTCTGGTCAATGTGAGAAAGCTACAAGGTATGAAGAAAATATCTTTCCCTTTCAGGCATAAGCACTGACCTGTAACAGTTGTGTGGCAGTAGCTCTCTGCTCAGGATTCTTCACGAGGCACTTTTTAACAAAATCGGTGAAATCATCAGACCAAAGTTCTGGCTTCCTGAATGTTGGTGGTGGATTTGTGGGAATCATAAAAATAGCCTAGCAAAAATGAAATAGCCAAAAGAAATTAAGTAAGAATCACAACAGCACACCAAAAAAACAAATCTCTCTATCTTTCTATCAGACCCTAAATCTGAAAAACAAATTTAAGCTGTTCTAGGATTTCCAGTAAGATTGCAATTCAGGAAGCAAGTCCATCTGCTACTAATGTAATCATTTCCCATTAAATTTCCTCTATTTGAATTGCAGCTCATTGAGCACATCATTCTTTATTTTATCTATTATTTTTAATCAGTCTCCAAAAAAGACTGCAATTCTAACCCTTTTACCAAATTAGGAACATTCTCTAATTAAACAGATATATTCCCTAATTTTGCTATTGCATGCCAGATTTACTTCCCATTTCAGTTTCATATAAGTATTCCTGCTCAAAATGGATAGCAGCAGTCCAATTTGTTTCTGCAATCCAGAATATATAAGTATAAATAAAATTACTACCGTGATTAGAAATAATACTAATAGAGCCAAGGAAACTTTTGTTTCCTTTTCTAACTACATGAATCAGGATTCCAAATGAAAAGTATTAAAGGTAATATACCATTTAAATTTGTTATTAATGATATAATTTAGTATTTATAACTTAGAACTAATTAAATACATTCAGAAAGTTCAAAATTCAAAAGTTTTAAAAAGCCTTCCTGCCATCCTTGTCCTCCTAGCTGTCCAGTCATCCTTTCTCAACCAAGAGAATTAATTCTTAATGTTCTTAGGAAATCACTGTATGTAATGAAATTACTTCTCTCTTGGGGCATCTATAATAGTTCCTGATAAAATACTATCACTAAAACATCATTTTATTTGAAAAGATATAAAAATGAAAATACAATAAAGTTAAAACAAATGTATCGAGCACTCAATAAACACTATTACCATTTTCTTTTAATTTTTTTTTACATTATTTATTTTTGAGAGACAGAGAGAGACGGAGCACAAGTTGGAGAGAGGCAGAGAGAGAATGAGACACAAAATCCAAAGCAGGATTCAGGCTCTGAGCTGTCAGCATAGAGTCCAATGCGGGGCTCAAACCCACAAACCATGAGATCATGACCTGAGCCGAAGTTGGACATTTAACTGACTGAGCCACCTAAGAGCCCCTGCTATTACCATTTTCATTTTCCATAATGTTATTAATAAACAAGAGGTAAACACAGCCAGGACAAAAATTTTACAAAGTAAAATGAATTCAACCATAACTAACTGTAGTTTAACAAGTAAATTTATATAATTATACAGTCAACACAACAGGTGAGATGAGGAAAAAATGGCTTTTGGCAATCTTAATATATGCATATGCAACATACAAACATGTGCCCCTCAAAGATGTAGTTAGGGTGAAACATCCAAAAAACTCCCTTCTGGGCTGCAGAATTCTTGGACTTTCTAGAAGGGAGGTGTTTGTCTCTGTTCTATTCTCAGTTTTTTGCCTGGCTTTGGTGGTCTTCTCTCTTCATGTATAAACAAATTTCCTTACTGCATAAAGAAAATAAAAATGGCAATACTACAAACCACAGCAATACTCAGAAACCAGTTTTTTTTTTTTTTTACCACTGAAAGTAATCATAATTATGTTTAAAACTTCTGTTCATATATGGATAAAACACCACAGCTGTAGAAAAAGTAACAAAGATAATACATTCTTGGGGATACCAGTTTTAATGTATTTTGTTGCTATAATAAAACTGTTCCACTCTCCACTGGAGTTTATGAACTGTTCAAAGTCATTCACAAGTATCTTAAAATCATAGAATTTCCATAATAAAAGATATATGACACATCATTTAGCTTAACCATTTAACAGAAAAGGAATCAAAAGGCCAGAGAGGCTAAGTGACTTAAAACCAAAATTTTAGACCCACAAAAGGCCTTTATTTAAAAGATTAGCAAAGTATTCTAATGCTTCTACTATATTTCAAGAAGCAGAAGGTGAAGTACAAAGCAAAGAGGGTTACTGAATCTAAACAAGCAGCTAGTAAGAGAACAGAGAAATGACAATTGGTGATGTTTTCAACGTATTTGTCTTCATAGGCCCTCCTCTTCCAAGCGGAGAAGAAAGCATAAGCAAGTTTTAAGCCTTTATGATAAGGCAGTGACAGAAATGACCTTAAAACTTACTACAATCACAAATGTGACCATCGATAAAGGTGAAGGTCATTCAATGAAAAATGAATGAGGGAAAGACCATTAAGTGGAGAAAATACAGTCTTTTCAACAAATGGTGCAACAAAAATGAATTTGGATTCTTATGTTGTACCATATACAAAAATTAACTGAAAATGGACCAGTGACCATAACAATAAGAGTTAAAACTATAAAACTTAGAGGAAAACGTTGGGGGAAAGCTTCAAAACATTGGATTTGGCAATAATGTCTTGGGTGTGACCCCCAAAATCTAGGCAACAAAAGAAAAAAAATAGGTAATTGGACTTCATCAAAATTTAAAATTTGTGCATCAAAGGACACTATCGATAAGATGAAAAGGCAACCGAAATGGGAGAAAATATTTGCAAATCCTATGTGTGGTAGAGGTTTAATATCTAGGATGTATAAAGAACTCCTACAACTCAACAACCAACAACCCAACTCAAAAGACGGAGAAAGAACTCGAATAGGTATTTCTTCAAAGAGCATACAAATGGCCAATAAGTACATGAAAAGGTACGCAACATAACTAATCATTACAGAAATGTAAATCAAAACCACAATGAGATATGTCTCACATTCATTAGCATGGCTTTTATTAAAGAAAAAAAATCAGAAAATAACAAGTGGTGGCAAGGATGTGGAGCAGTTGGAATCCTCATGCACTGCTGGTAGAGATGTAAAATGGTGCGGCTGCTTGAAAAACAGTATGGCGATTCCTTGAAAAATCAAACATAAAATTACCATATGATGCCCTAATTCTACTTCTGGGTATGTACCCAAAAGAAGTAAAGGCATGGAAGACATATTTGTATACCCATATTCATAGACTCATTATTCACTGTGGCCAAAAGATGGAAGTGACCCAAGTGTGCACTGACAGATGAACGGATAAAGAAAACATAGTGTTTACACTGTATACACACATACAATGGAATATTATTTAACCTTAAAAAGAAAATTTTGGGGGTGCCTGAGTGGCTCAGTTGGCTGAGGATCTGACTTTGGCTTAGGTCATGATCTCACGACTCATGGTTTCGAGCCCCATGTCAGGCTCTGCGCTGACAGCTCCGAGCCTGGAGCCTGCTTTGGATTCTGTGTTTCCCTCACTCTTTCTGCCCCTCCCCTGCTTGTACACTCTCTCTCTCTCTCTCTCTCTCTCTCTCTCTCTCAAAAATAAATAAACATTAAAAAATTTTTTTTCTAAATGGTTAATTTTATGCTGTGTATATTTTACCACAAAGAAAAAATATGGATGAAGGAAAACATTAAGTAATAATCAAGTTCAGAAATATTTAAGTGCCTACTGCAGATGAAGCACAGTGTTAAGCATTAAATGGAGCTCAAAGAAGCAGCAGGAAATACCCTACCCTTAAGTCACTACCCTTAAGAAGCTTCTAACCTAGTCTGTCAATGAAAGCACAAACAATAAAAGAATTAAATAACAGTATAATAATAAAATAAATGATAACAAGGCATTTGGAACAGAGGTCATTCCCCTTAGTAGAAACAGTGTAAGGATAAGCAGGAGAGTAGAAACAGGCCATCGGGAGGAGCAGAGAACAACTGACTGCTTGGTAAGGTATAGGAAATAAGAAGATTAGAAGGGAAATGGAGAATATGGAGTTTGGTCAGCAAGAAAGTACACAACTGAAAAGAAATGTGTGTGTGTGTGTGTGTGTGTGTGTGTGTGTGTGTATTTGTTCTTGATTAGGTTGTTTATGACCCAAGAAGTAGATTAAACAAGAACAAAACCCCTGGAGACACTCTAAATATGGAATAGAAAAGGCAGTTAGGGGCTAGTACAGATGGCCCAACACGAGTAATAAAGAGTTCAAACGAGGGTGGTTTCTACGGAAATGAAATGGAAGAAATGAGGTAGAGGAGATACTACAAAAGAGGAACCAAGAATATATCTTGCCAAAATTGTGTGGGAGGGGTGGAAAAAAAGGAAGAATGTAAGATTACTCTAGAATTCAAGAAATTTTTAAAAACAATACCTTAATTGCAAGGCACTCAGGTATTCTAACAATTCACTACATCATTTTTTTGAAAGCCCTTAGAATATGCAGCAAGTTGCTACAGTGTGTTATCACTGGTTTCTAACTCGGAAAGTGATCCAAAGGACTTTCCATGGACAAAGCAGTGAAGATTCAATATCCAAGTCTGTTGATTCTAGGGTAAGAGTTAATCTCTTTTATTAGTCTATTCATCTTCTTTCAAAAGGGGAAAATCCTTTCATAGAAGAGAACATTCTTACACATCTTACATCATATCACACGTATTTACATCTAACATGGTCCTTTCAAAAGCAGTACAGCCAGTTTTATGACACAATAAGCACGTCAAATGACATTTATCAAGTACTTTCTGTGTATTCAAAACTACGTTCTAAATGAAGTTGCAGACTGATAGGCCAAAGGCCAAATAACATTAGTGGGCATATTTTGTTCAGTCACTATCAAGTTCACACTCCCAAAAGGTAAGAATCTGCTGGAATTAGGCTGATTTCACCCAGGATGTACGTTCTCCCTTGTACATGGGCCCCATTTAGTCTGGCTCAATTATCTACTTTACCTGATGGTTCTTTCAAGTATTCAACTTTGTGAGCCCTGCTATTAACAGATTTTAAAATAAAACATGTATCTCAAAGCCACAGAGCTCACGGTCAGCTTGTAAGGGGGGGGGGGGAAATTAACACGTCAAACAAACAGCAAACAATGAAGTGCTGGAAAATAAAGTTCTTCTGTAAATAACCTTTCATCCCAGCTCCATAGCTGAAACAGAACCTAATCTGGCTTCAAGGATGGGCAAGATGGGGTTAATATCAGCTGCTGGAAAGGGTACACAAAACCACCTGCTACTTCAATTAAAGAATAAAAATAAATTTGAACTCTCATCTCTGCAAAACAGTTCAAAGCACCCACATAAGCCCTTATATACTGACCTCAAACTGCAGGTAAATGATACTAGATTGTCTAGATAAATGTTGTTCATCTGCACTTGTTACAAACTGATGGATAACAACTCAGTGATTTATGTTCTTGTAGCTAATGCTCTCCTTTGAACTTTGAGTCAATAAGTTGCAGTCTTATCTTCTGATAATCTTAACATATAAGGCTCACCTCAGCAGTAGCTATTAGAAACTCAAGGATAAAAAAACTGAACCCTAACTCTTATTTACCCAGTACTATCATAAAGCAATCCTAAAAGGTTCACATTCTAGTCTCAAACAAGCAATGAACTGCATATAGTTCAAACAAGTAAGTCTCATTATATGGTCTACCAAAAGCAGAGACTCCGAAAGGCTCCAGGAAAACCACTATACCTTTTATTTCTATTTTTTTAGGTTAGATAATCAATAACAAATGGGCAGATTTTCTCACAGGCTTAACTTTGTTCAACTAATTTAACCTAATCATGAATCATAAAGGATCTTCTTAAGAATCCCTAGGTTTTGTATGAGCTAATTAGGTAATAGGCCCCTGCTGTAGAAAGTTTTAGCAATCAGTGGCTAGCCTTAGACTAACAATTCACTCCCTCCCTTGCCACCAACCAAATCGCATGGACACACTTTACAGCCATATAATTTATCTTATCTCTAACACCATTTTGATTGAAGAATGTTAGTACAATAAACAGTATGATTTTCCTTGTATTTGTTGCTACACAGTGTGTTGCTTAACTATATATTGAACCTCTGGTTGAGTTTTTTTTTTTTTTATTTTTAACGTTTATTCATTTTTGAGACAGCCAGAAGGCACGAGCATGGGAGGGGCAGACAGAGAGGGAGATACAGAATCCTCAGCAGGCTCCAAGCTCTGAGTTCTCAGTGCAGAGCCTGATATGGGGCTAGAACCTACGAACTGTGAGATCATGACCTGAGCCAAACTCGGACGCTCAACCAACTGAGCCACCCAGGTGCCCCTGAACCTCTGATTATGTTTTAAAAAGAACTTCCCTGATCACAAATAGTCTAAAGAAGCCAAAAAATGTAAGTGCCTCAAAACAAATAATTCACTCCATGCTTGGAATTTCATGCCTTAGACTCCAGGAGCACCCACATGTGGAAAGAGCTGGAGCTGAGCAAGCACAATGCCTGCACTCTGCAATCTCAGTGGAGTGAGTCAACACATATGCCTGAAGCTAAGGTAGCTGGGTTTGTGAATATACAGAAGCAAGGAAATGTCGGAATAACAAAGGAATCTGTGCCACTATTCAAGAACCTCAGGTATATGAGCAAAAGGTTATCTTCATAACAAATAAATGAGATAAGGAATGAGAAAGCATTTTATAAAACTTCAAAGAACTAAACAAACACAGCTGTTTATTTTTCTTGCTGGCAAACATAATCCATAGGCAGGAAGCTACTAAGTCAAATAAAAATATATAGCTTCTAAAAATGATACATAGGAATAATAATTTTTAAAAGACTACACAAATAAGATGGCAAACAACACAACAAAATGAAGCCAACACTGGATCTGGGTCAGAAAAACAGGCTTGAGCTCTCAATCGTCCTCTGGCTGATCATGCAGCTTCAGTTTTTTCATTTAAGTGATGACATTGGACTACATGTTTTTCAGGGTCCTTTTTGGGTCTAAAAGACTCTAGCACTCTAACTGCCTAGCAATCAAGGAGTTAAATCCTCACTAGCCAAGTAGTATTAAGAAAGGAGATGCGGGGGGGGGGGGGGGGAGGAGAAGGATAACAAAATGGTTATTAGATGTGAACACAAAAGTACAAATCTACATTTTTATTACCACTCCCTCAAATGCAATTTTGAAGCAGACAGAATACTAAAACCCAGAGTGAACCTTGTTATCAGGGTGCAGTTTCTACAGTAAGCACAGGGTTAAAGTATTGTGAGCCTGACCTAACAATTCACTCCAACTCCAACTGCAGGAACTTCAATACTCATTAATCTGTCCAATAAGGGCCATTTTGCCTGCCGAGGTACCAAATTAAGGGAAGGGATGCAGTTGATGTCCTGGCAGTACAGAGTGAATAAGAGAACTGGCTCTAGAAGTCTGAGCCAGCCCTAGATAGCACTGGGTCCAACAGCACTGCCACCATAAGCAGCTACATGACCTATTTTACTTCTCTATGCCTATTTTCACATATTAAAAATGGGAATAATCATACCCACCTTACAGAGCCAGTCTGAAGCTTGCATGGGTTAATACACGTAAAATACATGCAGCAGCACCGACCACGTTGCAAATGCACAAAAATTAACCCCACTTTACCAAGGGGACCCGCAAGAGTAAACTACCTTATTCAAGGTCACACAGCTAGTCAACACTGGAACTCAGGTGTACCAGGCTCCTCGGCTACTTCACACCACCTCTAGATTTCTATTAAATTTCTGCCACAGATAATTCTATCATAAGATACGAGCCCCCTAATGTATATTCAGTCTCCAAAAAAGAAGATGGAAAGCTATTTGTATAAAGATGGTTAGAATTCACTTTCTGTAACAGTGGAAAACTGCAAACAAAAAATACCAAACAATTAAGAAATGGATAAGTAAACTGCTATGTATCAATAAAATGGAGAAACTTATTACTATAAAGATAACAAATGGTGAATCACAAAATCACAACGAAATATTTTGTTTTGTTTTTTAAGTGAAAATGAGAAAATAAAGCAACAGTCTGTTGTTCTGAATGATTACCTTCAGTAATGACATGTGGCAATGTCACTAAAATGTAGCAATAAAGACTGAAAGATGGTACAGAATCTCAAAAATTCAAAATATCAATTCACAATAGCAACTGTCTACAAGATTGCAAAAGACTCTTTTTACATTTTTTATTCTCAAGGCTACTCACTGTATATATTAAACTTTTAAAAACTGTATTTGAGGGGCACCTGGGTGCTCACTCGGTTAAGCGTACAACTTAGGGTCAGGTCATGATCTTATGGTCTGTGAGTTCCAGCTCCGTGTTGGGCTCTGTGCTGACAGCACGGAGCCTGCGGCCTGCTTCAGATTCTGTGTCTCCCTCTCTCTGTCCCTCCCCAACTCATGCTCTGTCTCTCTCCCTCTCAAAAAAGGAATAAACATGAAAAAAAATAATTAAAAAAAAACCCACTTGTACTTGCAATTGATCCAAGGCTTCATTTAGAACCGCTGCTGAATTTATAGCCAACTGCAATCCGCTTCTATAACCACCTCACACAAACATAATTTAAATTCCAACACCTTTCACGGCTTCCATCTCTTCAGGTTGAAATATCATGTCCCTTTAATACAATGCAAAAGTATTCATAAAATATGGCTAAAGAAGAAATCAGAAGTGAATAAGAGCCAAAGTTAAGCAACTTTCTCAGCCTACTCTCTTTCCAATCTCCCAAATTAGAATTCCTATGTGTGACCAGTTCAACCAACTGCTTTGAGCACATAAAATGTATCCATACCTGCAATATAAGAATTTCTTAAAAAAAAAAAAAAAAAAAAAAAGGAATTTCTTCAAGAAGCTTAGAATTTAATGGGATAGAGAATGCACACCAGATCATTTCAATAAAATAGTGTAAGTACAAATATATATGTGAACACTGGGCATTATGACTTGGTCCAAACTGAGGTTAAAAAAAAAAAAAAATGAGACTTAACCTGAATGCTAAAGAATGAGTTAATGAGTCATAGAAAAGAGAACAGTATGTTCAGGATGTGGGGTCTGAAGTGTCACCATGGGGTCTGTGAGGGAAAGTAACCTGTTTTGTGCATGGGGCAGGGAAATTACAAGGTGAGCCTGAAACATCTTACTGGCCCTTAGAGAAAGGAACCAACGACCAACTGAGTCATGTCAAAAGAAGTTCAGAACATTGAGAGCTTAGCTCCACCCATAAAAGATTCAAATTTACTTGACCTGAAGTCAGTCGATTCAAATCTACTTGACCTGAAGATTGCTTGGTCTCCCAAGCAATTCTAACGTGTAGTCAACACTGAGAACACCGTTCTAGGACATATAATATAAGGCAAGTATTATCACTGTATGTGCCTCCATTTCAGTACCTCCCATATTTTAACCAGTACTCTGGTTAGTTATAAACTCATTCTAAATGCCCTGGACAACATGGAAACTACTTAAAAGCATAGATACAGTGCCTCAAGTTTTGTATCCCCACAGTATCAGGCATAGTCACTTCTGCAAAGTAAAACCGAAATTTATATTGGAAGTGTTGATATAAAGACTTCCAGTTAAATATGGTTCTTTGAACATACTGATTTACCTCAACTCCATCCCAAAGGAAAGTCCTTACTGAAGGACACTAAGAACTAAAAAAATAAACATAAATAAGAAAATTCAAGTTTTGAAAAACAACAGTAGCAGTTCTACCCCTGAATGGCTATATGGCTTAGGCTCAAACCTTAGGTTTTCACCATAAAATAGAAGTAACAGCAGTGCCATTTTATTATTTTTAAAACCCATCCAACTTAATTCACTAGTTATTATATAACAGCTTAACTGAGACACAATTCACATATGTGATCTATGTGATCTGGTCCTCTGCCACCTCTCTGACCTCATCTCCTACTTCTCTCCCTTTCCTGGCCAATTCCAGACACATAAACCTCCACCTCGTTCCTTAAACACCAAACATACTGCCACATCAATTTCCTCTGGCTAGAACACTCTCACCATAAATCTGCATGTCCCATTTACTAACCTCCTTTAGGTCTCTACTAAAGGTCACTTTATCAGCCCTATCTTGACCATCATATATATAGTATCACAAACACCCCTGTCATTCTGTATCCCTCTTATCTTGTTTTATTCTTCTTGTAGAGCAGCACCTGTATATGACTATATGTCACAGTTTTTGAGAAGAATTTGTCTCTGTCCACTACAACATAAACACTTGAAAAGCTGGAACTTTGTTTCATTCACTGCTATATTCCAATGCCTAAAACAGTGTCAGAGCAGGCAGTCAATAAATGAGATGAATTAATATGTAACAAACTCAGTCTCTCTCAGCTTCACTGAGATTTTTTTATTTCCAAAAAGCAGGATTTAGACGTAATGACCCCTAAGACACCTGCACAGCTTTAAAGTCTACAAATCTAGCAAAGAGAACTAGAGAGCTAATGGTAATGTATAAAAATGTAAGCTGGCCTTCTAAGAAGGAAGACTTGACAATAAATGATTAACTACCAAAAGAATAAAGTATATATGAGAGGTACCTCCAAATAAACATGTGAAAGACTTTATAATAAAACTATATAATTAAGCACAGAGAACAAGACTATCTTGCCAAGATTTGCTATCATTGGCAAAAATCCATATTAAACTCAGCTTCCCCAATTCCAGATACAAATGGAATTGTGAATTTGGCAACTCACTGGAGAGAAAGACTGAAGTACAATCTGGGTTCACATTAAAGTTACCTCATTCTTCTCAACTTAGATCTGACCCAGAGGAAAATTTTTAACAGATTGTGTTGGACTAGTGCCATACTATACTCAGTAAAGTTCAAAATTAGCATTTTAGATACTAACCTAAAGGATTTGTATTTTGTTTCCCCAAAACTAAATTCGGCTAAAAATGTAATATGATGAATTATGAATATAAATGGATTATTTAAAGAAACACGTTGTCAAAGAAAAAGCAAATTATAACACCAGTCCCTCCCTCTTTTGATTTCATTCATGCAGTGCCTCACCCAGGTCTGAACACATGGTAGCACTCAAGCTGATAAGAGAGAGATAATTCTCTTCTTTCCTCTCAAAGTTTATTCAGATTTAGTGATCTACAATATATACATGTCCACCTCAAACTTCCTAGTTATCAAAAAATGCAAATAAAAATTATGTACTTCCACTTTTTATATACATACATTAACCATTTATTTTATTACCTGCTATGTCACAAAGCATGTATTCTAGGTAGACAACGAAGTCACAAGATAAAAGTTACCCATGCTGCTCTCAATAAATTTAGAATCTGGTGAAAAAGTCAGACAAAATACAATAGAGTGTGATAAATTCTATGATTTGAGGGTATACAGGGTGCAAAGGAAGGAAGCTCAGAGGAAGGGTTCCCAGGTTAGACTGTAGAAGAGAAATGGGAGAAAATACAGGTAAAGAGAAGTAACACTGAGTAGAAAGCAGCAGTAAGAATTTAAAATATCTGAAAATAATAGTATGGCTAAAGGAAAGTAGATATCACGTAAATAAAGATGTAGGCAGAGCCCAAGACTTTGCATAACACCCTTAGGAGTTCGGCTCCTAACCTAGAGTCAAATGAAAGAAACTGCTTTTTAATGGGAGAATTTTAAGTAAGGGAGTAATATGATCTGTGTTTCATTTGGGAATGATCAATCTAGCAGTATCACGAAGAACACTTTGAAAAGGGGGGGTGAAACCAAACACTAGGAGACTATAATAGAAATCCAGAAGAAAAATTATGAGGTCTGAAATGAAAAAAATAGAGATGGAAAGAAGGGGATATATTCAAGACACATTAAGGAAGTAATATGGGCGGAAATCGGTGAATAATGAGAACCTGAATTAGCTTCATGGCTAATAGGAGGAGCTAAATAGTAAGGAAAGGAATCACAGAAAAATTAGAAGGCAGCATCAACAGGCCTTGGTGATTGACCAATGGTGGGAGACTGGACAGATGAAGTACACTCTCCAGATTTTCAACATGGCAACTGGTTTGATGGGAGTGCCATTAACCAAGATAGAAAATACAATGCTAAAATCAGGCTGATGAGAAAACAGTAAAAAGAGATTTGGAGATATTGGATTTGAAGCATCTCTTGACAGTATAGAAAAGATTATCTAAGTAGGTTTTTAGAAATGAGTCTAGAGCTCGAGACGGGGAAAAAAGAGCCAGGAGATGGAGATACTCTAGAAATCAAAAGAGGAAAGAGATTTAAGGAAGAGAAAATGGCTACCAATGCCAAATAGAAGTAAAAGTTTGTGAACAAGTTTAGTAGAATTGTGGGGGAAAAACAGCCAAAGTCTGTTCAGGGGTAAATGGCAGGGAAGTGAGGAAACTGAGGCAGCATGGGTTTTCATATGTGGCTCTGATAGGAAGGAGTGAGACAGAGCAGCAAACTGAGAATAGTATGAGTCCAAAGAAATTTGTTTCTTCCTTAAAATGAGAAGAACCTGAGCCTGTAAAGTTCTGTAACAGAAAGGAGATAAGTGATGGGTGAAAGAGGGAAGCCAAGAGTGGAAGGAGCATGCCCTTCTACTAAAACCAGGAAAGACAGAAACAAGCCCTTAACAGTTCAGGCACTTAAATGACCACTTAAGCAAATTAATTTTTTTAATAATGAATATCCTGCAAGCTTAGGCTATCTTAGCACTATTTTTTAAACAATTCTGTTGGGTAAATTTTGATACATTTACATATTATATATAGTAATACTTACTGTTGTTAATATTATATCTACTCTATATAGACAGTGTGCATGGCAATGTACTAAGTGGCTTTATAAAAATTATTTCTCTTAGTCCTCACCAAAACTCAATGAAGGATTATTATTCCATTTCATACATCAGAAAACTGAGGCATAGGGAGGTTAAATAACTTGCCCTTGAATACTCAGCAAATAAAGGACAGCACTGGAAAATGAACCCATACACTGTAGCCCAAAGCCAATGTTCTTGACCAACAAGTTATACTGCCTCTACAAACAAATACTTTTGGTTCATGAAATTAATCTGAAGGCAACATATTTTCCAACAGGAAATATTTCTGATTTTAGAATAGAAGAAAACTGGGTTTACTGATCAAAAACTTGCTAAACTGCACTTAATATATTAAATTTTAAAAACCTAGAGAAATAACAGTATATTATTAAAAACATCACAAAATACAGTTTTCTCTTATGTATGTATGTATATATGGATATGTGTGTGTGTGTGTGTGTGTGTATCAGTGGTTCTTAAATTTGACCATGCATCAGAATTCCTTGGAGGGCTTATTAAAATGCAGACTGCTGAACCCTACCAAAAGAGTTCCAGATTCAATACGCCTGATAAAGGACCCAAGAATCTGTATTTCTAACAAATGTTCAGAAGATATTAATGCTATTGCTCTAGGGACCACACTTTGAGAATGACTACCTTATTATAGCAACTCTATATAAAAGTTAAGTAACATGAATGTAAAAACACCTGGCAGATGGCAGACAATAAGTAGTATCTGCAATTATTATTAATAAAAGCAAATATGATGACCATTACTATTATCTGCATAGTTACTTAGACTTTTAATCAATTTTTATTCAAAGAAATACAAAATTAACATATCCTTTTATGATCACAATACTCTGACTGCCAACTTTATGTACCTCTGGTGTCTTTCCTGCATACTGCTAGCAAAACAGCCTTTCTAAAATGTAAATCTGCACATCAACTCATACTTCAAACCAATCTTTCCCTATTACTTGCAAAACAAACTACAATCTTCTTGGCATGGCTAAGAGATAGATCTCTTTGCCCATGAGCTATCATGTAATTACTCATCTTTCAATGTGATTATGGAACATTTCCTATCCTTTGAAAGGTTCCCTAATATGACTCTCTCAATAAAGCCATACATTCCTTTCATGATTCCAAAGTACCTCTAAAATAATAAGAGAACAACAATGATATTATCAATCAACATTGTGGGGTATCTCCCAAGGGTTTTACATGAACTATTTTAATCCTCATAACAACTCAGGATAATGACTATAATTATCCTCATTTATAGATGGAAAAAAATGAGATATGGAGAAAACAAATTTGCCCTAGGTGATAAAACTAGCAAGGAGAAAAGTCAGGATTCTACCACTGCAATTAAGCTATACCAACAACTGTCAGATTTCTTAGTACTTGAGTATTGTTTATAGATTTTTGTAAATATTAATCTCAGTAATTTCCTTATTCATTTTTACATTATTTAACTAATATTTACTACCTTTTATATGCCAGGCATTGTGTTAGGCAATGAGAAACATGATATTAAAAAAAGGAAAACCTAGTGCCGGTTCCCTGAGACATGCAATATAGTGGAAGCCATACATTAAAGGAAAAAAAAATCACATAAATATTTCCATAAATAAACGTTAAAGACAAAAAGGACAAGGTTCTCTTCGATTAAAATAGGAAGAGCTAACCTATAGATAGCTATTGTCCCTTACCTTCACAGTGTCCTAATACAAGGGTATAAGTTATGCAAAATATAACTCTCAGAATGCCAAATAACTACATTTTAAAATGACACTTTCAAAATCAAATTAAGTGATTTAATTATAAGATCAAAGTCATGTAGTTAAAATTTTAAACATATTATTAAAAATGACATTTAAATTCTTCGGCTCTTTGTTCTTTTGGCAAATGTAGCTATTGCCTCTCTGAAACAGAATGTAATAAATATAAAAACCTATAAAAAACTAGGAAACTGGCATTTGAAGGGGCCTTGCAAATATTAGTCATGATAAAGGTAAAATAACATGCCAAGTTCCTGACAATCGTAGTTGTGCAAAAAAAGAACTTCCGTTTTGGACAATGCTAACTTTCTTAAGATTAAAGAGGAGTTAGATCCATGACTTAATATACTTCCATTTGTAAGATTTAAAAAAAAAATCAAAATAATTTCCTTCATAGTAAGTTTCAAAGGGAAAACCAGTATTCTTTTATAGGAGGAAAATGCCTAAAAGTCCAAATACTGATCTTACAAAAAGACATGAAAGGTAAAATCAAGTATGAACCAGGTCTGGATCCCCATATCTTCAGTTTCTATTTATCAAACAGAAAAATCTTTCCAACTTTCTCCTTTCCTGTATAAGACCAAAACTATGCGATATTCTGTTTGTATTACAATTACACTAATTCAATGCAGGTCACTTGCTTTTTACTGAGTCCAGATGACATTCAGTAAACTAAACATGGGCCAATTAGTTTTAAAAAAGAGAAAAAAAGAAAAGAAGAAAGAAAGAAAGAAAGAAGTGCATTCTGATTGCCTTTGGGTAGGTCATACAGTGGCTACAGAACATCATGGCCTGAACTTCATTTTGGCTAACACCAACCATACGCTAACATTAAGGACTAGCATTTTTCATTCCTTTCAGATTTCTCACATTTGGAAATTCTAATTTAAATGCATACTCCGGTGGAAGTGAGGACAGCAGTGCAGCACAATACTGGTTCTCCCTTCCCGAAACTCAAATGTCTTGTTTTGGAGCTACTAAGGGGGAATGTGCATATTGTCTAAAAACATCTGATTCCTTTATTTCAATTGTTTTTTTTTTTTTTACTTATCACAGTTACAAATGAGTAAATAACACTGCTGAGTTAGCTGACACACACAAAAAAAGACGCTCTATGGCTATGAACTTTCAACATCAGTATTGTAGTCTATAATCAACCTACACCACCATGTAATTAGACACATGACAAACTGGGTAACAGGAACAAATATTCGTAACTAAAGAAACAATAATTTTCTTAATACCTCATCAGGAGCTGGCACTCAACATTTTTTTATAGTCTATTGTGTAAAGAAAGATGGTTTACCATTCCTTGTAAACTCTGCTCACTAATGTATACCTTGCTTAAAAAATAAAAAAATCTTTCAAAGGTTGTAATATAAGTTAAACTTCACATAAAATCATAATTTGAAATCAGAATGAGCTCCTACAAAAAACTACATTAATTCTTCACTACATTTGCCCTTTATTAATTGCCTGAATTTTAAGTTAAAAACCACTCATCATTATCACAAAAATATCAATCTCCAAATGTTTAAATTAGCCTGATTTTTTTTAAAACTTTGTTATTTATTTTTAGCTGTTTTTTAACTTGTATAAATTTAACTGGAGAATATTATGTTCCTGCAAGTGTTCATGAATAGAAAGATACAGTAATGGAGATGGAAATTATTTACTCTGAAAATCCTGACTGCATGACTGTTAAATCACTTACATACGGCCAAATGATCTACAAGGAAGCAGGGAGGTCCTGAAATTGTGTACTCATATCCATTTTCAACTACTGCACAGGTGACACAATCAATCAAGTCATTACTGAAATAGAATGGGAATAGAAGGCACTTGGTGAGTAAAGGTGACTTCTTTAAACAATAGGCAAAATGAAAAAAAAGCGACTATCACTATCTCACATTAAAAAGTAGCCATCAAGTATAGATTAAAGAGTATATTCCATCTCTGTGATGTTCAGTAATGTATGTCCAACTTTGGACACCATCTATATTATATTCAATATCTACACTAGTACAGAAAAAAATATGCATAAAATAATTCAGTAATGACAAATCCCCTGATAATAAAGTTTCTCTTAACAAAGTCGATATTCTCTGCAGAGAATCAGCAGAGGCCATAACCTGCAGAGGTTAGCTGGTGATTGAGGAAGGAACAATGGCACCATTTCTAGCACAGAACTCAAAAGGCAACCAAGGGACCAAGCCCACCCCAAGGGAAGAGCTGAGCCGAGTGATGCATGCTTAGTTGGTAGAGAAGAAATGTGTGGCCCCATGTATGGGTTAGTGGAGTGGGGCCCATCCAGTCCAACTGAAGAAGATCCAAAAGCCCAATCTAACCTACTTAGAAAAGCATGAGAAAGGAAGGACAATAAAAAAGAAATTTATATCCCACAACCTATCTGTGAAGTTTCTATCTTGTTACCACCCTTGACAACAGAATATACACCATCAGAAATTTCCTCAACATAAGTGCTTCCTATTCTAAAGAAATCCAATTTTAAGTGACCTGGAGCATAAAGATGAAAACAAAATAGGCCAAAATGTTTACTCATTCACTTTGTATCCGTTCAGTCAACTCTGTATTGTTATCCACACACCCCAAAATACAATATATCTATGAGCAACCCTAGATCACATAAACTTTTCTAATGTGGAATTCACCATGAACCAAATTCCTAAATGCTTTTTATATCCACTGTGTTAATCTGTGTCCCCAACCAGGGCAGACCTCCCTGCCTATTCTCATTCATTGGTGAGGGTGGGAGAATATTCAAATTTAACATACATTTAATTTCATCTTCTTGGACTCAACCTACTGCTTGATCCTGCAAGATTTTTCTATATCCTGACTGTGCCATTTGATAAAACTATCCCTCTATCCCTCCTTTCTTCTTTACACCTACAAGTATGAAAAACATGCTTTATTTAAAAAAAAAAAATTATTCATTTTGAGAGAGACAGAGAGCAGGGAAAGAGCAGAGAGAGAGGGAGACAGAGAATCCCAAGTAGGATCCAAGCTGTCAGCACAGAGCTGGATGCGAGGCTTGAACCTCATGACCAGAACTGAAATTGAGTCAGACGCTTAACTGACTGACCCACCCAGGTGCCCTTAAGTCATTTACAGAAGAATGCTTAACGTCTCAGAGAAACACTTCACGTATCTGCTTACAACATCTGACAGAAAGATTTCATAAAAAGGGAAATTATAAACTAAACTAGGAAAACCAGGTATATTCTGGCACTGGGGCAAGAGAATAGTGGTTCTTTTTTTTTTTAATTTTTTTTTAATGTTTATTTATTTTTGAGACAGAGAGACAGAGCATGAACGGGGGAGGGGCAGAGAGAGAGGGAGACACAGAATCGGAAGCAGGCTCCAGGCTCTGACCCATCAGCCCAGAGCCTGACGCGGGGCTCGAACTCACGAACCGCGAGATCGTGACCTGAGCCGAAGTCGGACGCTCAACCGACTGAGCCACCCAGGCGCCCCGAGAATAGTGGTTCTCACAGGAATAGCAGCAGGCATCCATGATGGCTGTTCATACTAAGAAGATAATCAAGAGACAAGGAATGGAGGAGAATAACACCAGCAAAGAGAGAGGCAGTAATGAGTTTAGAATGTGAGAACAGTCCAATTTAAGTATTTCTAAATAGAAAACCAGAATGGATAAGCTGGGCAAGACACACTTATATTATCAAACTAAGCATTTTAAACTTTATCAAATAGCCAAAAGAGTTGAACACAGAGCACAGAAGACATAGGAGAAACTGTCAGTTTCACTCAAATATTTATAGAACAGTCCTTGCTCATCATTAAATCAATAAGCACTAGTCCCCAAAACTTAAAAATAACATACAATGAAATGCTGGTTATGTAAAAATCTTATTTAAAATGGCAATTATATTTTTAGAAAAGAGCAAGTGTTTTAAATATTAAAAAACTAACAATAGATTAAAGATTTATGGTCTAAAATCTATCGCTTATTATGAGAAAGGGTTACTGTATAAAAATCTATGCATAGAGCTATAAAAATGCAATAGTTATACTAGTCTACAGAAACAATGTTCTAAAAATCACAATGGAGTTATTAATCCTCCTAAAATCAATTTTTATTTAAATTCTAGTCGGTTAACATTTACTATAATATTAGTTCCAGGAGTAGAATTTAGCGATTCATCACTTACATATAACACCCAGTATTCAACCCAACAAGTACCCTGCTTAATGCCCATCAGCCATTTAGCCTACCCCCCACCCCGCCCACCACCCCTCCAGCAACTCTGAGTTTGTTCTCTATAGTTAAGAGTTTTTATTTGCTTCTTTCTTTTCCCTTCCTGTATGTTCACCCGTTTCATTTCTCAAATTCCACATATGAGTGAAATCATATAGTATTTGTCTTTCTCCTTATTTCACTGAGCATAATATACCCTAGCCACATCCACATCATTGCAAATGGCAAGATTTCATTCTTTTTGATGGCTGAGTAATATTCCATTATATATGTAATATTACAAATTATATATTCCATTATATATGCAATATATACATGTATCACAGCTTCTTTATGTGTGTGTGTGTGTGTGTGTGTGTGTGTGTGTGTATACACACCTCACATCTTCTTTATCCATTCATTAGTCAATGGACATTTGGGCTCTTTCCATAATTTGGCTATTGTTGATAATGCTGCTATAAACATCAGATGCATGTGTCCCTTTGAATCAGTATATTTGTATCCTTTGGGGAAATACCTAATATTGCAATTCTAGGTCATAGGATAGTTCTATTTTTAAGTTTTTGAGAACCCTCCATACTGTCTTCCACAATGGTTGCACCAGTTTTCATTCCCACCAACAGTGCAAAAGGGTTCCCCTTTCTTTGCATCCTTGCCAATATCTGTTCTTTCCTGTATTGTTAATTTTAGCCATTCTGACAGGTGGTACCCCATTATGGTTTTGATTTGTATTTCCCTAATGATGAGTGATGTTGAGCATCTTTTCGTGTGTCTGTTAGCCATCTGGATGTCTTCTTTGGAAAAATATCTACTCATGTCTTCTACCCAGATCTTAACTGGGTTATCTGGTTTTGGGTGTTGAGTTTGGTAAGTTCTTTATAGATTTTGGACACTAACCCTTTATCAGATATGTCGTTTGCAAATATCTTCTCCCATTTCATAGGTTGCCTTTTAGTTTGATTGTTTCCTTAACTGTGCAGAAGCTTTTTATCTTGATGAAGTCTTAATAGTTCATTTTTGCTTGTTTCTCTTGCTTCTGGAGACATGTCTAGTAAGAAGTTGCTATGGCAGAGGTCAAAAGATTGTTGCTTGTGTTCTCCTCTAGAATTCTGACGGTTTCCTGTCTCACACTTAGGTCTTTCATCCATTATTTATTTTTGGGTATGGTATAAGAAAGTGGTCCAGTTTTCATTCTTCTACATGTTTCTGTACAGTTAAAAAAAATTTTTTTAGTGTTTATTTTTGAGACAGAGAGAGAGAGAGAGAGAGAGAGAGAGAGAAAGCATGAGCAGGGGAGGGCAGAAAGAGAGGGAGATACAGAATCTGAAGTAAGCTCCAGGCTCTGAGCTGTCCACACAGAGCCCGACACAGGGCTCGAACTCACAAACCATGAGATCATGACCTGAGCTGAAGTTGGTCACTCAACCAACTTAGCCACCCAGGCACCCCTGTTGCTGTCCAGTTTTAGATGGGGTTTTAAAATATAATACTTTAATTGCCTCAGTTTCGAAGTTAAAATTTGCTTTTCCTAAATTTAAACATAGAAAATCTTAACTCCTACATAATAAACTTCCATGTTTACTACTTTCAATCAGCTGCATGACTGCTGATGTTTGGAGGGGGAAATCTGCTTTTGTGCTCCTTCATTTGCTTTTCAAAACCAAATGGTATATAACGGTTCTTTATGCTTTTATAACTAGGTTTGATCTAAGGTCACTGGTATCTTTGATATTTTTTTAAGCACTTTTCCATGTTAACTAAAGCTTTATCAACTTTCCATAGCAAGAGATAAAGTAAGATTTGTATTTCTTGAATTTCCAAACTTTGATTTCTGATTTTAGAAGAGAAAGAATGCTCCCAGCTGATGGTTTTTAAGCTTCGAAAATTCTTAACAATTTTCCCTCTTTCAAATTTTCCTATGTTTTATATATTCCTTTTATTCAAAACTGCGGCAAGGTTTCAAGGAAGGTATTTATCTATAATCTAGTTCTATAATCTAGTGAAAAAAATGTGTTATAAAAAATGTAATATTTAATGATGTACTAATTGAAGCTCCTAGTATTAATTTCAACAAATTTGGAATTATTCCCAACCTATTTTATAATACTATGTTTTGTATAAAATATTATCTTTGACATTTTTATTATTGCCAATAAAGAACATTGTAATTAACAACTTATTATTAAAGTGTCAAATAAAAAACCCAAAAGCACCTCCTTGAAAGGAATATTCTGATGTAATTTACTTCAGATAATTATTCTTGGTTAACTGCTCACGTTTCCCTCAATAAATACAGTATACCTAACAAATTCCTATATATAGTATTAAATACTATCAAGTTTTTAAATATTTTTATTGTCAGAAAGAAAACACATGTATTCAAGTAAAGTTTATAAAATCTATTTTTGAGCTCATTGTATAAACATGAAACAGAAAGGATAATCAGACTACTGACCAATCTTAAATATTTAAGAGCAACACGATAAATTCAGTTATATGACTTTCCTAATACATTTCCTAATTTCCTTCACTTACTACTTTAACTTTGTAGTTTACAAGTCATAAATTTCCCAGCACTATACTTTCTCACAGGAGGATTTCCCTTATACAAATTGACACAAAATGTTTAATTATTACTTCACAATAGACTGGTTATTGAATTTATAAAATGTTTAGGTCATGTATTTTCATTTTTCTCTCCCACTAATTGACTTTTGACCACTTCACTGTTTATTAAGCTAAAGATCCAAATTTGGCTAAGTTTTTGCCTTTTAAACCAAGAGCTAAGGTGTCAGCTGACTGCAAGTTCTGTTGGAGCTTACTGACGAGTTTAATCATCAGTTCTACACCACTTTGTCAAAACTGACCCAGTCTAATACCAGGAGAATATTCTTATATATGAAAAGTTCTACCTTTGGTACAGAAGATTTATTCATTCAACAAGAATCTATGAAGTACCTACTATGTGTCAAGCACTGTTCTGGTGCTTAACATACAGTAATGAATGAAAGAAATAAAAAATTCCTGCTCCCATGGAGCTTTCATTAGGTGGCAACAGACAGTACTGATTTATCGTCTCTGGGCTTCACGCCAAGAATACAAAGATGAAAACCCTGCCCCTTCCTTAAAGAAGATTTAATCTAATTATGGCAGCAACAACAAATCCTCAATACAACTGATCACATACACAAACTAAAACGGTAAAACACACAAACATAAATGGTAGCAAAAGCATCACCAAGTGCCATAGGAATAGAGAGGAAAGCACCCCTGGGCAGATGTTACTAGGTACATTACCACAAAGACGGCAATTCTCTCTGCTTATGTTAACCAAATATAAGCATTCCATCTTGAGAATAGGAATGCCTAGGACAAAAATAAAATTTTACATCTAACTCTATGATATCTCTTCTAGTGGTTAATCAAGGTGTTACCTTATCTGACCTTCACAATCTGTGGCCCATTAGCATCTTCAGTGGTAAATGACAAGGGTGGGAAAATTCAAATATCTCTATTTTGCCAACTGTTAGCAGCCTCTTGTCTCTCAGGAGGACAACTGAAACAATTCTGTAAAATTTCTAGATTAACTGGGCCTCAATAACCCATACATCATCCTTATCTCTTATTCATATGAAGACATTAGCTATCACTTACTAAGTGCCTCTACTGGGAGAGGAACTGTGTACACCTGTAGATCTTTTACATATATTATTTCTAAGGTCTACCTCTTTGGAGGGTAGGTATTTATATTCCCCTATTTTGTACATAAGAAAACTGAGGGTCAGAGAGATTGTGTAATTTTCCCAAGATGGTACACAATTGGGCTGGAATATAAACCAAATCTACCTGAACACAAGGTTTTGAACAGGATATCAGAGATCTGATATGAAATCTATTTCATAGCCTTTCACTATATTTCATAGTCTCTCATTCCCATGGAGAATCATTCTTCTCTTATGGTTATATTAATAATCCTATATATAGATACATATGTGAACTGACCTAAAACAGATCATGTCTTCATTGAAAATAGGACAGAGAGGGGTATGAAGAACAAAATCTCGGGTATAATGTTATCTAAAATTGCTTAAATCTATTCTGCAGTATTCTTATCAGCCTCCAGTGGCAAGTACATGAACTATCTGACAATATTTCAAAAAGCACAATTAAAGAAAAAATAAGCATACCTTGAGATCTTCATAACAACTTTATTACCTCAATTACTTCATTTCCTATTACTGTCCCCCTGGCTCACTTCAGCCACACTGGCCTCTAAGTTAAGCCTCTAAGAGCCAGGCATATTCCCATCTCCTAGACTTTGTACTCTCTGTTCCCTCTAACCAAAGTGGTCTTACCCCAGATATACAGATGGCTCACTCCTTTGTGTCCTTCAGACCTTTGCTTAAACGTCCCCTTCTTAGAAGACCTCCCCTATCATATTTAAAAGTACAATCAAACCTTGACATCCCTCATTAGCACTTCCCAAAGTGCTAATCACCATCCAACACTATAGTGAACTGTACTTATTTGTTTCATTTATTATCTGTCTAATCCAACTGGAATGTAAACACTATGAAGACAGGAATTTTCATTTTATTAAGGGCTATATCTCCTGCCCATAGAACAGTGCCTGGCACTCAATAAATATTTATTGACTGAATAAATAAACTTTATTATTCAGAATGTAAAGAGAATCTGAGTTAGATTTTATCACTGCTGAAGAATTCAATTAATGTTTCTTCAAAAGTATAGTCCCATAGGGGTGCCTGGGAGGCTCCATTGGTTAAGCGTTTGACTTCGGCTCAGGTCATGATCACGTGGCTTGTGTGTTCGGGCCCCGCATCAGGCTCTGCGCTGACAGCTCTCTGCCCTCCCCCCGCTTGTGCTCTGTCTCTCTCTCTCTCTCAAATATAAACAAACATTAAAAAAAAGTATAGTCCCATATTATTTAATATAAGTTAAACCTCCCCATCATGTAAAATATTTACTTCCTTACTGTGGTCAACAATTGTCTTTTCATTGCTTTCTAGAGATTAATAAAGAGAAATTAAAAATTGATTTTAAAAGTCAAAGTTTGAATAAAACTAAAAATGTGTATAGACACATCTATTAGCTCTCACTTCCATAAACTGTTATAGTAAACATAATTTTTGAGACAGAAATTCATAGATTAAGAAATAAAGTTAAGATTTTGATGTTTTATGTCATCCTTCAATATTAACTGGGCATCAACATCCATTATAATGTATGTGTTTAATATTTCTAAGTCATTTGAAAATCTGAGAAAAACTGACCTCCTTGTGTTGTACAGAAACATGCTGTCACCAAATATTATAAGACATTCACATGGATAAAGCATCCCAAATGCCACAGAAATTACAATACCACAATCATACTTAAGCTTTAAACTATCCATGTCTTTCATTCTTTCATGTTTAGCAAAGAATCTCTTATCCAAAATTATTTAAAAATCTTTTTTTCAACAATAGCCTTTGTCTACTAAGATAAACAAAGGCCTGTGACACCCCTCCATTATATAACTTTTTATTACTTCAATTAAATAATTAGCTGATACCAGCATCTCTTAATACAACCCCTACACATTTGGAAAAAGTAAATAACCCAGAGATCAAAATACACAGTAAAACCATAGGAACAGCAGTTTTTCATTGCCAGCTCTCTCTATGTAAACACAGAATGCAATTCTATGGCAGTATGGCTCCACATATTAAGATGAGGAATATGTCTGTTTACATGTGTCTCTTTCCTGCTCTCTATTATACTGGAACCTGTGTGTGCCTCTGTGGTTAAGATTTACTGCATGTTCACATTAAAGTCCCATTTCCAACATTTAAACACACAGCCACAAAGACCAATTACAACAGTTATTAGTACAACCCTTGGTGTACCAAAGATTTGGGAGTTCATAAAATTGGAATTGATTGTTTATGGACAATTACAGGTACTGAGATTATTTAAAACATTTCAATTTTTGTTTTGCTCTACTGAACCAGAGAGTCTCATTTAAACACCAGTACCAGATGCAGAGATTTAAATATCAACTTCTAATCAAAAATCACCACTAATGTCTTAGCAGGGTGGCCATCCTTTTGCTCATTAAAGAGTCCTTTTTAAAGGTGCAGGGATTCTGGAAGAATGTGGCATTAGGGTCAAAATATTTTTAGATTAAACAAAAATATGTTGATAAACAAAAAATATTTTCCTTAGCAAAAGTATGTTAAACTTGGACTTTCAGCTTAAAGGAACATGGAAGGTCTGAGAAATAATTGCCTATGTTAGATACTATGGCGGAAATAAGTACATTTTTCAAGTGTATGAAGCTGTGATAGGCTAAATAATATACATACAGTACACTAGAAGCATTTTCTTGCTAAATACTAAATTACATATTAAACTGTAGCAAAGATACAGGAAATCTATTAAAAAACTTCAAATGAATATTTGTAAGTACCCACATAATGTCATACTTACAAATTGTGTGCTACTTTAAGCCCAAGAGTGTGTCTGATTCATTCATCTTTGAATTACCAGCACCTGAATAAAGAGCTGATATTCAGTAAATACTGACTTAAGGAAGGAAGATGGCACAATAATGTTGAAAAACAAAATGTGTGCCACCACCATCTCTCACCTGGATTATTGCAATAGCCTCCTGACCTTTGCCCCACCTCTCACCATAGTCTATTCTCAACAAAACCAGAGTCATCCTTTCAAAACATTAAGTCAGATCAAGGGCCTAAAAATGTCTACAAACACTACTCCTGATCTGAACTACGATCAGCCATCACCTCCCTCACTTCTCTTCTCAGATCTCATCTCCTGCTTCTCTCTCTTTCCACACTCTGCTCCAGCCTCAGTGGCCTCCTTGCTATTCCCCAAACACAACATGTTTTCCACTGGCTATTCCTTCTGCCTGGAAAGGTCTCCCCGGGTATATGTATGGTTCACTCCCACACCACCTTCAAAGTGAATATAGGTATATTCTGATATCCTTTCCTAGTGCCTTCGGCCTAATACATTGTTAATAACCCTTAGTAAACTATGAAAAGGTATATTACATACTTAAAAAGGGTATATTGTAATTCCAAACCTTTGTGTGTATCTCATAAACTCAGTATGTATCAGGAAGTCTACTTTTTGCCTCAAGCCTTTTTATTACTGCCCTGGTGGTATTCTAATTGAGCCCTTGTTCAAAGATGAGCCCGGAACTACATGAGTCTTCTTTCTCCCCAGCTCCTACTTTTCCATGTTTGAATCTTTCCCCTACCCTGCCCCCCAACTCCAGGTGTACTGCTCCACACCTTGTTCTCCATCCTTGTATAAGCACAACCAAACATACACATTGGGTCGAGGATTTTGTTTTATTTCTTGGAGATAAGGTTGTCTCCATATGCAATTCTCTACATTGTATTTTCCTCATTTCATAGCAGACAACGGAATGCAACCACATCAGCTAACTCCTTTCTTTAAAAAATTTTTTTCTTAATGTATATTCATTTTTGAGAGACAGAGCATGAGTGTGGGACAGGGGCAGAGAGAGAAGGAGACACAGAATCTGAAGCAGGCTCCAGGGCAAGATGTCAGCACAGAGCCCGACGTGGGGCTCGAACTCACGAAACACGAGATCATGACCTGAGCCCAGGTCAGACATTTAACCAACAAAGTCACCCAGGCACCCAGAACTCCTTTCTTTTTAATGGCTGCATAATGTTACGTGACTGAAATGTATCAAAAGTATTCAACTTTCCCCCCCTTGTTTCCAGTTTTTTACCACTACTAACAATACTGCAAAAGACCCTTACATAAAAAAAAATATATATCCTTACATATCGGTGCTTTTATTTCTATGATAGAGATTCTCAGGAGTGAAAGTACCAAATTGCTTTTTCTTTTCTTTTCTTTTTACTATTTTTTTCTTTGAGAGAGAGAGAGAAAGAGAGAGAACATGCCAGTGGGGGTGAGGCAGAGAGAGAGAGAGAGAGAGAGAGAAAGAGAGAGAGAGAATCCCAAGTAGGCTCCACCCTTAGCATGGAGCCTGTCTTGGGGCTTGATCTCACAATCCTGGCTGGGATCATGACCTGAGCCAAAATCAAGAGTCTGACACTCAACAGACCTAACCACCCAGGCACCCTACTTTTTTTTTTTTTTTTTAAGCTGTAAACTTCACATTTTTCTACCAATGCCCATTCTTCTAATTTCCCACCAGCACTGAATGTCATAAGTCTTTTTAACTTTGGGTACAACATGCCATCTTGTTGTTACTTTAATCTGCATTTCCCTAACAACTATTGATCATGTGTTTTTTGGCTATTTGGATTTGCTCTTCTGTGAACTATTCAATCTGTTACCTATTTTTTACACTAGATTATATTTTTGTTATTAGTTTGCAAATTTTACTATATCTGAAATATCAACCATTTATCTGTCATTTGAGGTGTAAATATTCTTTCCCAACCTAATATTTGCTTTTTGATTTTGTTTATGGGATTCCACACAAACCTTCTAATTATTGTAACTAGACTTTTCTTTCATACCTCTGGTTTTCCTGTGTTGGTCAAAAATTCTCTCTCCAACTTCTAAATTATACATACAATATAAAATTTTTATTTTTTCATTTAAGTCTTTAGTACATCTAGACATTATTTAGGTATTCTAACAGACCAAAGATTCCATTTTCTCTTGTATACCTATGTCCTGACGGTATGATTATCATTTTCCCAGCGGTTTAAGATTCTTACCTTTACAGTTAAATTCCCATTTATACTACAATCTATTTCAGATCTCTATATTCATAAGATATATTTCAGTGCCATACTATTGTAATTATAGTGACTTTAGAGTATCTTTCCACATTCCATTTTTTCTTAGTTTTTTTGTTCAACAAACATTAACATCATTTTACTCAATTTCTACATAAACTGACGGAATTTCTATCAGAAGTACAATAAATGTTTTTCTATTAACTTTAGATAAAAAGAATTTATGACACAGTTCTTAGATGGCAACACACTACCATAAGAATTGGGAATGTATTTTATAAAACCAGCAAGCTTTTCTTATTTCAGTTATAAATTAAAACCATACAGAGATATCATTACTCACATGTTAGGGTGGCAAAAATTAAAAAGATAATACATGTGACAGCAAAGATAAGACTTTCAATGAGATTTTATAGCTTTCTTCATATACAACTGTACTTCTCTTATTAATAAATTCATTCTTAAGTATTTCCTAGTTTCTAAAACTACTCTAAATTGATTATCTTCTCCAATTTTTCTTTATGATTATCAGTACTGACAAAACTATTAATTCCTGTGTATTTTATATAGTATTTTATAACCTCTTAATTCTGTTAATCTTTTACTGATATCTTTTGGATTCTTCTAGGCATACAATTGTGCCAATACAGCAAAATACACTTTTTCTCTTGTTTTTCTCATTTATACTGATTAGCCAATTATTTTGTCTTACTGACCATGCTAGAACATACAAAACACTGGATGATAATAATAGAGGGCGGAACTGTTATCAGAGATAGCTTTAGCATTTCACTAAATGTTAAAATAATGTTTGCTTTTTTCTTTGTTTTTTTTATACACTTTATTACATTTACACACTTTGGAAAAGCTGTTGAATCTGTCAAACATTTCTTCAGCATCTACTGATATTAACAAACTTTCTTTTTCAATTTGATGAATCTTCTATGCATTGTTCTTTTCACTCATTCACAGTTAATTATTTAAAAGTTATTAATTAGTATGTCCTTTGCATTCCAAGAAGTCTTATTTAGCATACTTCCAGTCACTTTACCTTTGACTTTTGATTAGAGTCATTTGGATTTGGTAATATATATTAAAAATTTTTTTGACATGTATTCATTTTTTGAGAGACAAAGAGAGACAGAGCGCTAGCAGGGTAGGGGCAGATAGAGAGGGAGACACAGAATACGAAGCAGGCTCCAGGCTCTGAGCTGTCAGCACAGAGCCTGATGTGGGGCTCAAACTCACAAGCTGTGAAATCACGACCTGAGCCAAAGTCAGCTACTTAATAACCAACCGAGCCACCCAGGTACCCCTGGATTTAATTTTATATTTTATATATATTTAAAGGTTCATTGCATATAACTGTTTCCTCTTCTCTTTATAATATTCTTTTGAGGCCTCAGTTCTGATTCATTTGCTCTTTGGTATAACTTCCTTAAGTATTTTCTTCAAATGGGAGTAGGAGCGATATGTTCTGTGAATCTTTGAAATATCGTTCATTCTGAGAAGTGAATGGGATATCTGTTGAGTCAGTTATTCATTCATTTGTCAAAAACGTATACTATGGAACATGCTTTGTTGTCGGTATCAGAGATAAACCATGGTAAACACAGAGTCTTTGTCTTTAAAGAATGCATATTACCAAAAAAAAAAAGGGGAAGGCACCTGAGTGGCTCAGTCAGTTAAGTGTCCCCCTGCTTGGGATTCTCTCTCCCTCTCTCTCTCTGCCCCTCCCCTGCTTACATGTTTGCATGCTCTCTCTAAGTAAATAAACAAAACAAAAAAGAATGCATAATACAGTTAAGGGAGACAGAAAATAGGCACATAAGTTAATAAATAAAATAGAAAGTAGTTATTAAGAGCTAACAAAAAACAAGGCAGGGAAAGGAAAATGATGGTGGAGTAGAAGAAATGTTATTTCATAAATATACACACAGATACACACATGATAGATAGATAGATAGGCAGGCAGATAGATAATAGTCAGGAAGGACCTCTCCAATGATGATGGTAATAAATGATGATGACAGCAGTTAATCCACATATAATACTTCCTAAGTGCCAGGTACTATGCTAACTAATGAATTTAAATCAACTCATCTAATCCTAAACAACTCTTTCAGACTGTTATTATTAAAGCCAAAATTATAGGGGCACCTGGTGGCTCAGTCACTTAAGTGTCTGACTCTTGATTTCAGCTCAGGTCATAATCTCATGGTTCATGAGTTTGAGCTCCACATCGGGCTCTGCACCTGCTTGGAATTCTCTCTCTGTCCTTCCCCCGCTCCCTTTCTCAAAAATAAATAAACATAAATAGAATAGAATAGAATAGAATAGAATAGAATAAAAATTGTATTATATCCTTAGATTCAACATTAGAATATGTGACTGAAACAATTCCACACATCTTTAGAACAGTGTTTTAATTAAAATTTTAAGAATTGATCAATTTAAGTGTTCAGAATTAAAATGCTAAAAAAAGGTATGAGAATATGTTAATGTGATTTTTAAAAGACTTCCTTTTTTAAAAAACTAAACACCAGAATTATACAAAATGAAGACACATTCTCAACAATAACAGAAAAAAGACTAAAATGTCTGCATACCACCCCATTGTATCAACATCTTACTGGCTCCTTTTACACACAATCTCTCACTGAATTCTTCCAGTAAGCATGTGAGTCCAATAAGACTACTATGTCCATTTTATATGTGAAGAAAGTGAAGTTTAAGAGAATATCTTACCTAAAGTTACGACAGGAAAAAAGGGAAAGAAAAACATGAAATTTGTATAAATGGCATGGTCATAAACTGGTATAGCCACTAACATCAACTTACTACAGGTAATATGTGAGTTCAGCAGAGTTGTAGGATATAAGATAAATCCAGAAAAGTGCTTTCCTATTGAAGTTGGACTGTGCAGTGGAAAGAAAATGCTCTTTGGAGCCAAATACGCTTGATTCACATCAAGCAGACTAACCTAAGGAGTTAACTGAAAAGCACGTATTGCTGAGATCAGTGCCCACAGGGTTACATTTACGATAACCCTAGTGGACACAGCAGTGACAAAGTTGCTCAGCAACAATAGCAATCTAAAGCAATCCTAAAATACCTGCTCAAACAGTTATTCCTGGTTCTGAGATCAAAGGCAACCATCTCAAATATGTAAGAAGCTGAGAACTCTAACTCTTTCTAGGCTCCCATTCTCTTCTCCTTTCTCAACAGAAACTACCTTCACGCTGTTAACCATCTCACACTCCTTTCTTCCCCATTTGACTCTTTTTCTTTCTGATTATTCTCTAATACTTCTTTTTTCCATCACTTTAATCAAGCATCTCCTTTTGAACTGCCTTCTTTTCCTTCTCCAGAGTTTGGGTTCAAGAATATTCATCTCTATTACCTCCAAATAAATTTGATCTCAAAGGCCATATTATCTCTTCTGCCAATACCAGCAACTTAAGGAAGATTTAAGCAACTCAGCATACGTTACAGAGTGAAAATGGATGAAAACACCGACCTATATATGTTAAAATATGATGTGGTTTTAGAAAAAAGTATGTCCTAAATAAAACACTGTATTAAAAATTCTTTCATACACTTGTTAATTATTTTCAAAATTCAAGGAATAAAATATAGCCTATTTAACAAGTAATCTAAGACAATTAGTGTCAGAAAGAAACTCAGTTATTGCTTTAGTGTCCCTCAGCACTACAATTCTTTTCCATTTAGACTTAATAACACTTCACCTATGTAAATGATTTACAAAGGAAGGACAAGTCATTGACAGTTTACTATCGTGGGAATCAGACACCAGTTATCACACAATGCTTTTAATTCTTATCATATTACTAAAATTTTATCAGAAACAGATGTCAGCAGCACATTTTGATGGAATTAGTTAACTTTTCTTTCACTTTCATAACAAATTAAGCATTGCTCAGTTGAAAAGTTATAATGTCACAAGCCTTGAGGCAATGTTAGGTACTATAATCTAAACCGTTAAGTGCAGTTTATATGCTATTGGAAAATAATTTATGGCCTCATTATTGGTAATTATTTAACTAGTAAGGTGCCAGGTTCTCTTAAAACTTCCAATCAGTTAAATATCCAAAAAAAAAAAAAAAACTAATAAAATAACTCAAAGGTCTATAAATGTATGATTAATATAGCAATATATTAATTAGTGATATAGGGGCACCTGGGTGGCTGAGTCAGTTGGACATCTGTATGACTTTGGCTCAGGTCATGAACTCACTTTCATGACTTTGAGCCTTGCATTGAGCTCTGTGCTGACAGCTCAGAGCCTGGAGCCTGCTTTGGATTCTGTGACTTCCTCTCTCTCTGTCCCTCCCCTGCTCATTCTCCCTCCCTCTCTCTCTCTCTCTCTCTCTCTCAAAAATAAATAAAGATTAAAAATAAATTAAAAAAATAAATTAGCAATATAGCAGCCAAACAGATGTAAAATATAACCATTAATTTGATTTCCAAAGAACAAATCAGACAAGTGCTTTATATCTCTAAATAAGCTAAAACCTTAGAGACAAGGCAACTTAGTGGGTGAGAAGGAAAGACATTTATCCAAAGATGACATACAGAGGGCCAAGAGACACAAGAAAAGATGCTCAACCTCACTAATCATCAGGGAAATGCAAGTCAAAACTACAGAGATATTATGCTTCCACTAGTCAAAACAGCTAGTGTCAAAAAGATAAAAAAGAACAAGTGTTGGCAAGGATGTGGAAAAGAACCCTCATGCACTGTTGACGGGAATGTAAATTGGTGCAACCACTATGGAAAACAGTATTTCTAAAAATGATCCAGTGATTCCACTACTGGGTATTTACCCAAAGAAAACGAAAACACTAAAGCAAAAAGATGTATGTACCCCTGTGTTTATTGTGGCATTATTTATAATAGCCAAGATATGGAAGCAACCCAAGTATCTATTAATACACAAATGGATAAAGACAGTGTGTTATATATATTCAATGAAATATTGCTCAGCCAAAAAAAAGAAAGTTTGCCACTTGAGGCAACATGGATGGACCTAAGAGTATTATGCTAAGTGAAATAATTCAGGCAGAGAAAGACAAATAACATATGATTCACTCACATGTGGAATCTAAAAAATAACAAAATAAAATAAGCAGACTCTTAAATACAGAGAACTAGAGGTTGCCAGAAAAGAAGTGGATAGAAGGATGGGTGAAATAGATAAAGGGGATTAAGAGGTACAAACATGGGGCGCCTGGGTGGCGCAGTCGGTTAAGCGTCCGACTTCAGCCAGGTCACGATCTCGCGGTCCGTGAGTTCGAGCCCCGCGTCAGGCTCTGGGCTGATGGCTCGGAGCCTGGAGCCTGTTTCCGATTCTGTGTCTCCCTCTCTCTCTGCCCCTCCCCCGTTCATGCTCTGTCTCTCTCTGTCCCAAAAATAAATAAAAAACGTTGAAAAAAAAAAAAAAAGAGGTACAAACTTGCAGTTATAAAATAAATAAGTCATGGAAATGAAAAATACAGCATAGGGAATACAGTCAATAATACTGTAATAACGTTGTATGGTGACAGATGATGACTACATTTATCATGGTGAGCACTGGGTAATGTACAGAACTGTCAAATCACCGTGATGTTATACACCTGAAACTAATATAACATTGTTAATTATACTTATATTTTTTAAAAAGTGGGTTTTCAGTTTCACTTCTAAAATGGAGACGATGAAGAGATAAAGAAAATATAATAACGGCATCTTTGAAAATGCTTCAAAACATGCGGTGGACGAACTAGTATGTGTCACGTGTCACATGTCACAGACCAGTTATAAGTTATAATTTGGCAGTCTGGCTCAATGTGGTTTTAAAACACTAACCTTATCTTGTTAATTTTACAACTCTTGAGTCCCTTCCTCTCTATTATCACAGCTAACACCTTAATCTAGGTTGTTACCACTTCTCACCTTGATTATCAGGAGCTTCCTAATTGGTCTTCCTAAATCTAGTCCTACTTCACCCCAATCCATTTCCTACACTGCTGCCATTAGCAATGTAACAACAACAACAACAACAACAACAACAACAACAACAAAATCAGATTCCATCATTCTGCTTTAAATTTTTCCAATGGCTCCTCATAATATTCAGGAAAAAGGAATTAAAATTCCAGAACAAAATGCAATTCCCAGGACAAAATTCATGACATGATCACTATTTTTCTCTCCAGCATTAGCACTACCACATATATAAAGGTGATCTATACCCACACTCTATGCTATAGCCCTTGGGAGCTATTCAGGACCCCAGAATGTCCTACGTCTCCTTTTATATACGCTACTTTCTCTGATTAGAAAAACTTTATATTATACTACCTCCTCATCTCTACTCTAACAAAGACTTCCTTTTCTCCAGGGCTCAACATCTATACCTATAAACACCCCTGCCTCCAATAATGCTGTGTTTATATTTATGTAGATGTAAGTACCATAGCACTTATCAAAATGTACTATAAACACTTGCTTGCCAGTGTATCTTTCCCATAACTTGTAAGCTATTTAAACATAAGGATTTATTTTATTCTTATTTTTTATCCCTCTATTTACACATAGTGCCTGGCACAGAGTAGGTAGGCAGCGGTTAATAAATGTAATAATGAATGAAATAAATGTTCATAAATGAAAAATGCATCAAAGGATGAAACACATTGTATATTACCAGACTATGGAGAATCTGATCAAATTTTATTTTCTATAACCAAATCAAATATCTGAATTAATAATCTAATAAAACTGAAACACCAACATTAATCTTTAGTAAAAATAAGTCAAATAACAATATAATGTAGTTCTTAGTTTTTGTAGCTCATTTTAAAAAATATTTTCTTCTATTACAATAAAGCAGGACCCAGTGAAAATATGGAAACTGGTCCCAAAATTTTTACAATCAAAAAATGAGTTTCTTTCAAATTCTGACCCAGAATCCCCAAGTGACGTTGCAGTAAATTAAACAACAAGACCTATGATTCATACGTAGAACTCTACTCCATATGTAGAAAAGAGAGATATGCTAAACTTGTACAAATTAACATCATTCAAGGGACTTTTTTAAGCTATGGATTAAAAAGTGAAAACTTGAATTTTTTAAACTGGAAAAGGAAAGCTGAGATAACACTCAATTATCAATAGCCTGCAAATGTGTTAAAAAGGCTTTGAGGGGCGCCTGGGTAGCTCAGTTGGTTGTGTCCGACTCTTGATTTCAGCTCAGGGCATGATCTCATGGGGTTCGTGAGATCGAGCCCTGTTAGATCACTGTCAGTGCAGAGCCTACTTGGGATTCTCTCTCTCTGCCCCTCCCCAACTCGCTGTCTCTCAAAATAAATAAATAAACCATTGAAAAAAAAAAGCCTCTGAAACCACAAATTTTCCAACAGACCCAAAAATGTATACTGTGCATGTCCCCAGCTGTATTTCTAAGGTCAGAGAAAGGTCCCACAGACTGTAGTACTTTCTCCTTTATATCCAATTTTCCAGGACATACAAAATAGAGCTAACAATACTACCTCCCCCTCAGAAGATTTTTGGAAGGACTAGAATTCATGTACCACACTAAGAACTCATGTTTCACACTAGTAAAAACTCTGTCTAGTGACTATTATTACTATAATTACTATGAAACTCGATTATTTCCATGGCCATATAGAACCTATTTAAAAAAAAAAAAAAAAAAAAAAGGCAAAGTTAAATGAAACAAAGATTCCCTGGTCTGAACACCCAATTCTTTCAAAGTGAACCAAAATTTTTCCATATGAATTTTCCTTTGGAAAATATAGAAATAAATCCTACTTGACCAAGGAAACTGCCAAAAGACATTAGATTAACATGTTAACCTAACATAACTGGTTAGTTTGCCTATTACTCAGCCACTTATTTTACTGCATGTAAGTCTCCATTATCCACAATTAAAACAGATGTAATAATGGCATTTCATGATGTCCCAAATACATAAATTAATGACACATACAGCAGGAAAAAAAAAAATGATGCAGACCCCATTAGAAAAGGTAACATTTGTGTCAGCATTAGCTGTCTCCCACAGGAGTCTCAATAATACAAATCTTAATTCACATACCTTAACTCCTCAGAACTTACCAGAAAAAAAAGATCATGCTGCCTTAAAAACAAAAAAAATCTCAACTATCAGTAAAAAGTGAAAGGAGGAATAGCTTTCCAAGATGATTTTCTAAGTCCAGATACTTCTTTTCTTGTTGCTGTCAGGTACTTCTCTAATTTCTAATTCTAATTCTAATACAAATTTTAGCGTAACTAAGAAAGACAAACTAAAATTACTCAGGGATTTTTATGCAAAACTTCCAATTGTGTGTCCTAAACTCTTTTACTCCAAAGTGAGTTCACAAACTCTGACAGATGTTTTATAACTCTGTTTAAATATTTAGTCAGTAAAAAGATGAAATAAAAAAAAAAAACTCAGAATGATTTCATTCTTCTCAAAAACCAGGGTGGTCTATAGGCAATTTTGGTACCAGTGGTGTTGCCGGGGGAACAAAATGAAAACAGGTGCCATCAAATTCAAATTAAAGATTTAGTTCTATTTTAAACCACCTTAAACAATGTTTCCATAAACTTTCTAACTGATACTACTATAAATTTGACAATATTTTATAACAAGAAAAGGATTATAAATTGTCTGTAGACCATCAAATTTTAACTGTAACAAATTTGGACTGATTGGCAACACTTCCTTTTAAAAAACTTGCTTTCATTAAATATGCAGCATCATTTAAAAAATGGAATAAATATATAATAAAAGGCAAGTCAAAATAAGGAAACAGAGTAAGTATAAACTTTGATAGTCTTTTTTGAAAGATTTTACCTTGAATCTATTCAGTTTTAAAAACTAAAAATCGAGCACAAAAAAATTCAAATTTATTACATGTAAAAATAGTTTTGTAATTAATAAAATTATGAAAAGCCTACCTTTTCCTGATAAACCTAACTGTGGTATATATAAGCTTTATTGTTAAGAATTGCAGTTTTCTCTGCAAAAAAATCCGGTAACTTTCATTTTATTTTAAAGAATGTAAGTACATGGTTTCTGCCATTAAATAATACTTTTCACTCCTAAAAGAGATATGAAATGAAATATATGAAAGTTAATTGATGTTTTAAAAGATACATTACAGTATTAGATGTTTTCTTACTTGTTTCATAGTTATTAGTGACGACATTAGTGACAAGCCATTTTATTTTCTTAAAATGGCTTATAAGAAAGTTTTAGATAGGTGATATTGCACATAGGTTGATGTTCTTGAAAAGACTCTCTAAGGCTTTCAGAAAGAGTTAAATGTCTCGTTCTCAAGGATGATTCTAGATATACAGGTAAGATGAGATACACATTCTGCAGTATTATTAAACAGAAAATAATTTATCTTTATATCAGTCTTGACAACTTGAAAACTTTTTAAACTTGCAGGGGCATTTCATCGTGCATGGATCAGTATTCTTATATTCTGATTACAAATAAATCAGATTCCATTGTCATTTCAAATCTTTCAGACAGTAGAAAGTTTAATTTTTAGCAGTGCTGTGCGGAAACACAAGTTGGTTCATTAGTGTTTAAGCACGGCTTACGGTGAGCTCCGTTACTTGGATGCTTTCCAGAATTTAAACACATTGAGTGTTCTATCAGCTAGTTTTCTGAAAAACTTAGTTTTCAGTATTAATAGTTAAATGTGTTTGAAACTAGTATTTCTAGTTTAAAATTCTCCCCCATGAAATTACATGCAAAAATAAAAGAAAGAATTTTTTTCAGATTAGCACTTGTAAGTATTTGAATCATAAAAGAAAAATACACAGTATTATATAAAGTTGACCAATGTAAAACTTCCTTTACAGTTATGTTAGCTAAAGTTTCAAATAATCTCACTTGCGTATAATTATAAAATTACTGTACTGGTCTACTGCTTACTTTGAAAGTGATTAATCAAAGTCAGAGAAAGCCAACCATCAACTGAAGTGTGTTTCAAATTTCCTTCTCATAGAAATGTCAAAAAAAGATGAGCCAATTTTACTTTAATTAAAACCTCATTTAGAAATACGAAATAAATGTTTTCTATTTAATTCCAATTATATTTCAATTGTGTCCAGCTTTCAAACTGCTTCTGCTACTTGATTACACGTGCTAAATTAATCTTTTCTTATGATTCATATAAAAAAGACTTAAAATCAAGACTTGGATTACTTAATTATTTAGTAGGTACACAGTATTTTACATCTTATTCTAAATCAAATAGCTCATTAGCAAAAAAAAAATTAACCATAAACAAATTAGCCTCAATTCATTAATGGCTTATTTATCTCTTAAGCAATGCATTACCTAAGATAGTTACTTAAACTTTACTCTTCAGATTTTAGAAATCTAATTTTTTTAATTCTTTTTTTCTTACATTCTCCACTATCTCATAAAAGCCCAACAAATCTACTGGTCTAGATTTCTAATTTTGAAGTGCTTTCCCAAAAGAGTTAGAAGTAACTTTTCCTGCTAGAACCATGGTATGTTAGAGCAACTCAATCATAAAGTACCCTGAAGTTCTGTGACCCAGGAAAAGACTCCTCTAATACCAAAGGACCATAACATCAAACCCACAAAATACCTTATAGCTAAGTTTCAGATGGTGTATTTGGCTGGGTCAAATGCAGGAAGACTTGTCCTTTGTATAACCTAACATTCCTTGTACATCCTTTCAGAGAGTAAGAAGGTAAAGGAAATAAATTCAACTAAAATATTTGTTCTGCTAAAAAGCAGTCTTCCAAAAACTGAAAGTAGAAATTTTAGAACACATCTAGAACTCTTTATCATGTCTTCTTCAGGTGCTTCACACAGATAATCAAGTGGAACTACCCTAAAAATCAATGAATAAGGGAATACAGACCCTACAACGAATCAAGCAGCACGCTTGCACAACCGAAAGTTAACTCAGCACCACTTACTACCTGTAGCACGTGAGGCAAACAAGTCTCCCCCTCCTCTCTTTCCTTCGCTTACCTCCTTTCTCATACACCGTTCTTTTTATGGCTTAGCCCTTCAAAGGCATCTGAAGGCAGGAAAGATTCAGGATGCCTTTCACATAAGAGAAAAACAACTCTGTGATGAACTAGAGAGATACTCAGAAAAGGCTCTAGCTGCCAGCACCCTTCAACTGTAAGGCCTTCCATCCTTCTCTCTCTACTTACAGAAAACTCTTCAACCCTTTTAAAGGTTCTCATGTTGACAAATATTTGAAAAGTAGTACTTACTGTAATGTATAAAAAATGAATGAAAAAGGAAAAACAGTACTGACTCATGGTAAGAAGTAACAGTCCAGATGCATATAGAAATCATTCAATTTAATGTCAAATCCTCAGCCTCACTTAGCTTACTAAATCTAAGCCACTCAACATTGTGTTTAAATGTGAAAAAAAGTCAATATTAAAGAATATGTACAAAATGCTAAAATATATCATTGACAAGGCAAATGAAATTAGGGAATGTATAATAAAGTTCTCCGGAATGAGAACCATTCCTTAAAACATTTCTGTCAACTGTCTGGCTTTTAGAAACATTCCCTAAGAAATGAGAGAGCAGTCTGTATGAAGAGAAGGGCTACCTCTTTACATGGACACTTTGCACCTAGAACTACTGTCTAAATCTACCTGGGGTGGCGGGGGGGGGGGGGGGGGAGGAGCTAATTAGTTAGACAATGTCACCATCTCTCCCAGAGTCTCTAGCAGATTTAGAAAAGAAAAAGGTCTGAGTTGTGTTTTGTTTTCTTGTACTCAAAGTTCAGCTAAGAGTAAAGGCCTATAAAAGAATTCTTATTTCCCCAAAGGTTTCAAAGAAATTGCTTCAGTAAATCAAAAGAATGCTTTCTCTATTGGCCAAACCCTATAATTCAAGAGTAAAGGGTTATTTAAGATGATTAAACTTTTCTCAAACAAAGAAGTGGAAAGCTAAGTAGTAACAAGGTTAGTGATCAGAATTCCAGGAAACTGCTAAATTCTGGCACATTCTGATCATCCAACTATTACTGTTGCAGGGGGCACAGGGGACGACATTCCTGGAGAACTTTTGATGCAGGCTTAAATTTTACATAGACAGAAGCCATATAATTGCTGTGAAATGCTTCAAAGCTCCAAGAAGCAGCTACTACACTTTGCCATGTTTCTTAAAAAGAAAACCCACATACACAAAAACCACACATTATGGACTTTGGGTGCTATTTAGCTCCAAAAATACCAAAGAATCAAAAAGATAATATCCATAATTAAAGTTCGATCTCACATACATACATACATACACACATACCCCTTTTTTGTGTTTGTTTGTTTGTTTGTTTGTTTGTTTTAAGCAGGCTTGACGCCCAGTGTGGAGCCCAGCATGGGGCCTAAACTCACAACCCTGAGATCAAAACCTGAGCCAAGACCAAGAGTTGGTCGCTTAACTGACTGAGCCACCCAGCCACCCAGACCCAAGGTCTTACATATTTTGTGTGGCCTCTAAACTTTCTCATTGCCCACATATTTAGTTATGCCACTGACATTTTTCCAGTTGTCACAGAATCCCCTTTTCAATTTGGTTCTGTAAATACTTAGGATCTACTTCATACAAGGATGAATACAGCATTATCTTACCTCTAGGTTAAGGACCTGAAGTCCACTGCCTGGATTCTAATCCTAGTTCTTCCAATTACTCGGTATTTAATCTGTGCCTTAAAGTTAGCATCTATAAACTAGATAATCTTAGTAACACTTACTTCATAGGGGTATTGTGAGGATAAATGTTAGCGCATACAGAATACACAGAACACAACCATAAAAAGAAATGTAGCACTGACACCTGTTACAACAGGGATGAACCTTGAAAATATCACACTAAGTGAAAGAAGCCAGGCACAAAAGACCAAATACAGTGCAAAGTTCTGTTCACATGCAACGTCCAGAAGAGGTAAGTCCATAGAGACAGAATGTAGACTGCTGGTTGCCAAGGTCTGCAGGAAGGGTTATATGAGGATACAATACTTAAGGAGTACTGAGTGATGAAAATATTTTAGAAGAACACAGAAGTGGTAGTTGCACAACACTGTGAATGTACTAAACACCACGACTGTTCACTTTAGAATGGTTAATTTTATGTTACATGAATTTCACCTCAATAAATTTATATTTAAAAAAACAAACTATTCATTGACATCTTTAAGAAATATTTAAAACAATGAGAGACATAGAGAAGAAATTCCATAAATGTCAGCTATAACAATTATTATCCATGCCACAAAAACTAGTAAATACATAGGATACAATCCTATATTCCAAAAATTCAAAAAATATAGAGTTTTATGTTTATTTTTAAGTATTCATTGTGACAATTTATTTCTTTTAAATTCAGCATGAAGTTATGTAATTCATCTACCAGGAACTCATTTCTCCCCAAAAAGATATTCATATAGAAAATATACATATAAGATGAAAACTAAAAAACATTACCGTGTATACTATCACATGTTACCCAAGTACAGTACTTATGTGTTTAACTATCTGGAAAAAAAGCAGCTAAATAATTGAGAAAATAGAAACAAAATAACAACTAAAAAACTGTTCTGTAAATTTAACCCCACAAATTAAAAATATATTGTTATACTCACGATGTTAAAATGTTAATATGTAAACTACCACTAAAGGACTCATGCATATATTTACAAACTCAATGGAATGATCAATTTGTGATAAATCAGAAAAATTCTTCATAATGGAAGACAAAATGGGAATTAAAAATTTAGATCAGCCCAGGGAAAGCAAATTTAAAAAGGACATTAAATCATAAAGGTTGTATTGTGTAGCTATCAGAGACCACTAACTCATTTTCTTGTTTTAAGGCAAAAAAGAAAAAAGAAAAAGAAGATTGGAGTAGAAAAAAGCTTTCTGTATTCCAAACTTGAACCAATCATCCTATAGTTCAGGGAGAACATGTAAATAAAGGAAGAGATTACAGTCAGCTCCCAAACTATCAATTATAGCAGCAAGAGACCAAGTCTGAAAAACCCTTCATCTCAAATAAAAAAGCTACCAGAAAAAACTAAGATGCACTTTCTACTATTATCTCTAAAGAAAAACCATGAAATATTCCAGAAGCAAGAGAACAGTTCACATTTTCCATTTCTTTGCCTCATATGTTTTTACTATTAGAAGGATGTCTTTTTGTTTTCTTTGTCATTGCTAATGTTTACCTTATAAATTTCCATTAAATATGTTACAAAGGGTTCCTATTGCGAATAACAGGAATATATATATATTTCAAATATACATTTATAAAAAAATGAAAACTGCCATTAATAATTTTAATATCAATTTAAATTACTGGAATAAATTTTCAGATATTGTATGTTGAGATCAGTCAAAGAGTTGGGGCATGACACATGTAATCTTTACTGGTTCAAAAGCAAGATTTTTAGGTCAAGCTTTTTTTTAAATAGCCAAATGATTAACAATTAAAGAAAAATATGTATTACGTGTTTTATGAATAAAAAATAGTTCAAATGAACAAGGTTTGTGGGAAATAATGCATTCTACATCACACATCAACATTGTTAACATTACACTGCATGTGCTATGAGAAAGAACTTTACAACTATAAAGATTACCATTTTTGAAATGTTACCTTTTTCTCTTATAATTTTTAAGAAAATAAGTCAGCTAACATCCTGGAATTATTTAAATGTGAGTTACCCCAAACAAAGAGATGTAATTTTCTTACATTTCATGAGTTCCATAAAATTTGAACAGAAACAATAAATGTTCGGGGCACATGGGTGGCTCAGTCAGTTAAGTGTCCAACTCTTGACTTCAGCTCAGGTCATGATCTCACAGTTCATGGAATCAAGCCCCACATCAGGCTCTGCACTGACAGCACAGTGCCTGCTTGGGATTCTCTTTCTCCCAGTCTCTTTGCCCCTCCCCTGCTCATGCTCTTATGCCCTCTCCCTCAAAATAAATAAATAAATAAACAAACATTTTTTAAAAAATTAGACGTTCTGTATGCCTTCCAAACTTTATGTCTAATATCATGTGGAAACAGTATGGTGGCTCCTCAAAAAATTAAATTCAGAATTAATTCCCCTATGGTCTAGCCATGACACTTCTAGGTGTATACCTAGAAGAATTAAAAGCAGGAAGTCATGTATTTGTATATGAAGCATGTACACAGTTCATAGCACCACTACTTATAACAACCAAATGGTAGAATCACACCAAATGTCCATAAACAGATGAATAAACAAAATGTAGTATATACACACAATGAAATATTATTCAGCCTTTAAAAAAAGAATGAAATGTTGACACATGCTTACAACTTTGATGAACCTTGAAGACATTCTGCTAAGTGAAAGAAGCCATATAGAAAATGGCGCTATTGTATCATTCCACTTATATGAGGTATTTAGAATGGTCAAATTCATAGAAACAAAAAAGTAGAAGGGTGGTTACTTGGGGCTGGTGAGAGAAAGTAATACAAGGTTATAGTTTCATGGGTACACAGTTTCAGTTTGGGATGATGAAAAGTTCTAGAGGTAAACAGAGGTGAATTACAGAATAATATGAATGTATTTAATGCCATTTAGAAATGGTTAAAATGGTAAATTTCACCACAATATTAAAAAAGAAACAAACATTATTATTTTTTTAATGTTTATTTATTTTTGAGAGAGACAGAGTGCAAGTGGGGGAGGGGCAGAGACAGAGGGAGACACAGAATCTGAAGCAGGCTCCAGGCTCCCAGCTGTCAGTACAGAGCCAGACACGGGGCTCAAACTCACAAACCGCGAGATCATGACCTGAGCTAAAGTTAGACACTTAGCTGACTGAGCCACCCAGGTGCCCCATAAAAGGAAACAAACTTTAAAATAAAGTTCTGGAGGTGCCGGCACCTGGCTGTTTCAGTCAGCTGAGCGTTCAACTCTTGATTTTGACTCAGGTCTTGATTCCACGATCAGGGGATCAAGCACTGCATCGGGCTCTGTGCTGAGCATGGAGCCTGCTTAAGACTCTCGCTCTCCCTCTGCCCCCTACCCTGTTCGTGCTCACTTGCTCACTCTCTCTCTGTCTCTAAAAAATAACTAACTAAATAAATAAGTAAAAAGAAAATACTGAAAAATTAAATAAGTTCTGGAAATGGATGGTGGTAATGGTTGTACAACAAGGTGAATATATATGTCATTGAACTGAACACTAATGGATGGTTAAAATGGTAAATTTTGTTATTTACATTGTCTAATAATTGTCTTTTAAAAAGTTGGGAGAAGTCCTTCAATCATTAGTTTCACTTGGAACTACTTCTACAGCGGGTCAGAATATAGTGGCCAAGAGGTTTCTGAATATTCTATAAGCAGCTAACCCACTACCACAGCTAACCGGCACTCCTAAACCAAGCATGCTCAGCAAAATTATTACTGCCCTTCAACCTACTGGCCTTGCCTCAGTCTGGCAACCTTACAAAATGCTTACATTGCTTCTGCAGCAGTAAGTGATGCACTGTTAAAAATACAGCACCTGATGGTCAAGGCTTGACTGTGTTTCAAAGAATACACTTCAAATGCATCTTTTCCCATGGCTAATGGCTGCATTTCACCCTCAGTCACATTCTCTTCTACCTAACTAGGGTCTTGTTTCACTGTTTATCATCCTTGGCCCTGCTCCTTATGTCTTTAACCCTCTCCCTGGATCCTCCATCTCATTCCAAAAGCAGCCTATCAAAACCTTCTCCAACTATGAGACCTTCAAACGTTTTCCCTAAACTCCCTCTTCTTCTTTGCTCCCAAATACCTCAGACAGTCTACTGCTGTTGCTTCCATTTCTGTACTTCTCATTCATTCTTTGATCTCTCAGAAACTGGCTTCTGCCCCACCAGACTGAGCTACATTACTGAAAGCTAGCCATGACCTCCAATCTAATAACCTCTGCATGCTACCCAACCTACTGGCAAAAAGAAGACAAGAATTTGTTAAAAGGTCATCAATCACCTCCTTCTTAAAACTCTTCTCTCTTACCTAAAATACCATAAACTCCTAATTCTCTTATCCTCTGGCTTCTCTTTTACCTTCCTCCCCCAAGTCCCCCGGTATTGGTACTTGTTATTCCGTCCTTCATCTTTTTTACCCTCTCTCCTAGGAACTTTTCAAAACTTTTCTTCTTGAAACTTTGCAAAATATTTCATAAATTCAGAACATCATCAACACAACAGACACCAGAAAGAGTCAGGTAGTTGGAGAACAATTCCACTTACCCCAAGAACTAATTAGCTGGCAATAGAGTATGCTTCCCTACTGCACATGCATAGACCAGTGCTCAAGGTTAAGAAAACCACATTTGTATGTTTTGGCAGGTAATATACTTTTCAAACGAAAAAGCATTTAGAATGTTTTCTTTTTTAAATGATGGTATTGCTACAAGGAAGTATCTAACAATCTGTTCATTATTAATTGCATGTTTTCTGATATGGTTAATTATTTAGGCTTGATGCAATCACTCAGTTGATTAAGACTGCTTACTGATATGAAAGTGAATATTAAAATTATATTTTATTTTTAAAATTATAAATTTATATTTATATAAATTGCAATGTAAATTATAAATTGCAATGTAAATATCAGCTTCTAAAACTCAAAAAAATAATTTCCTCTGAAAGAGTTTCTAAAATTCTATATAGAAATCTTATAGAAAAGAAACAGGAAAACAAAATTCATGGAGAACTGATAGGTTATACCTTGACTTAAAAGTTGCCATAATACTTACATTCTTTAAAAGTATAATTTATGATACTTAATGGATAATTCATTAGTATGAAAATTTTAAACCAAGGGCATTTTCACCTACTTTAGGATTGTTGACAGGCAATGGCTTCTTTATCTAAGTTATTCCCTCTTGCCTTAAACAAAGAAATCACTCATTTTAAACCTTTATCATAAAAGCAGAATGTATATGAAATCATTTCATTTAAGTAATTTTTAAAACATTTTAAGGTTCAAAAAACTTAAAGATATGGGGAAGTTATCAAGATACAGCACTAAATGGAAAATGAAAATTACAAAACAATATGATCTCATGATTTCAATTTTAGTTAAAAAACAGTATGTTCTCATGGGCGCATATATATGTATATATGCAAATCAAACAGGAATACCATATATCAAAATGTTAACTGTAAACCTCTACGTACAACAAGGGCAAGTGATTTTTACTTTCTTCTTTTTACTTTCCTTCCTACAACAAACATGCATTACATTTGTAGCTGGGGTTCCTGGAAGAAAAATCTCTATATTCCATTCAATTTTCTGCCTTATATTTTGACAGAGTAGAAAAGCAGCATTTTCAAAAGCTGTATAGAGTGGCTTTTTAGCATTGTCAATGTTCTCATGAACCTGATCCATTAACAAATCCTCTTAATCCACTTTCAAAATATACCAGAAACCAACTACTTCTGTCTTCACTCTTTCTGCCATCTTCATCATAGTCACCATCATTTTTTGGTTGGTTTATACAAGCCTAGTAAACTAGTTTATGTGATTCCACCCTTATAACTCTTCAGGCTATCCTTATGTCCCTCCCCTACACAGAAATCCTTAGTGACCACTCATCTCATTCAGGATAAAACCTAAGTATTTACTATAACTTCCAAGTCTCTATGATCTGTACCATGAGTTACCTGGCACACTCCCACTTCAGGACCAGTGACTTTGCAGTTAGTTGCCTCTACCTGGTATATTCTGCACCCAAATATCCTCATTTCCTTCTAGTTTTATTCAAGTGTCATTTTCTCAATGAAGAAACCTAATATAATACATCAACCACTTCACCCCACCCCTGAGATTTCCTATCTCACTTCCTTGCTTTATTTTTTCTCCTGTAGAACTTCTTACTATCTAACATAATAGATGTTCGTATTTATTTCTCTTTTTTTTTTTAGTTTTATTATTTTTTCGGAGTTCATAATTTATTTACTTAAATTCTACACTGTAATGCTCTTCTTTATTACCTCTCTTCCTCATTAGAATGTAAGCTCAATAAAGAGACATTTTCACCTTTTTTTACTGCTACAACCTCGGCACCTAGAACAGTCACTAGTACAGAGTAGGTGCTCAGGAAACATTTGAGGAATGAATGAAATGCACTCCTGTAAAAAGCAAAGCTTCCCAGTCACAGTAATGGTTGGCTTGACAAATGTCATGAATGACAGCAACTCATTTATTCATACTCTGAAAATAAATACCAAGCATGACTTTACAGAGGGCTAGAGAGCTGAAGAACAGCTACAGTAAATAATAATGTAGTCATATTTTCTCAAGCCTAAAAGGAGACATCTATGTTCTTCCCTTCAAAATTTAGGAATAAAGTTATGATCTGATTTAATACAGTAAAGAGACTCTAGGAGATTACATTGCTGTTATTGCTGATGCTAAATAAGTAAGCAATATTGTCTAAAATCATACTGTTACTCTTCTAAGTTTTCCACTAGAAATATTCAATTCCAGTCTATGAGGGTGGATATAAAACTTTCCTTATGTTTAAACAAAAAACAAGCTAAATACGGTACTACTATGCACCTGAGGATCTATTATCTAAAAGATCTTCGGATATTTTATAAACATCAATCAATGCTGTGCAAAGAAAGCTAAGAGGGAATAGGCAATTAGATACTGTGAAGAAATGGAGGCAATCAGAAGAAATACAGTGGTGGCAGTGACACAAGCTAAGCAGGAGGTATGGATAATCTGGGTAAGTGCCATGGAAAAATAAATATCATGATTGGACTTGAGGCAAATGGAAACAGTTCAAATTGGCTTCGTACAGTACGCTGTGGAACATATGATGTCCATATGTCCATTACCAACAAACTGAAACATGGAAAATAACAAAAGCCAATGCTGTGATGGCTACAAGAACACACCCAGTGCCAGTCTCCACCACACCACAGCAGCATAACTTACTACAGCTGCCAGGTAAGCTGGCTAAGGAGTCAGAAGCAATAAGAAAAAGGGAAAGACCAAACTATAAACTGTTCTTTCCCTACAGAAAAAAAGCTGGGATCTACACTAAAATGTAGAATGTGGCCACAATAAACGCCGAAAAGTGCAATTTTTTAAATTATTTTTTTTTTGCCATAGACAGTTTCCAAAAGTATAAAATACTTTAGAATTAAAGAGGTCAGCATTTTATCCGAAACTATAAATGATTTAAAATCCAAGAAACTAAATAAGAGTGAATCAGTACGTTAAAAAAATAATAGGAGAGAATAACAAGTTTAAAGAATTGTAAATGTGACCTTTCAAGTTTGAAATACAGACTAGAGAACTAAAATGGACCAAAAGATGTGCAGGAATCCATTGTTTTATGTGAGTGCTAAGAAGTCTCCCAAATTTTCTTTCTATATTCTCTAATGCCCAAAGTGATTCATCTTCAGGACACAACCAGAGTTGAAATACAAGAAGTAGTGCTTACGCAAATGTCATGAAGGACCAATTTACACAGCAAGGCCAAACCTATAAAAAACTTTAAAAAAAGCAATATTAACATGTCAGAGCCTATCTGGTGGTCCTGATCTTTTCAACCAATCAAAGCCAGACATTCCCAGCCAGGTGAACTACATAAAAATAATCTCAGCTCTAATTCAGAAATATATTGGTTGCCACTCACTGAAACTACATAGTAATAAAACCCAGCAGTTAAAAATACATAACTATTTTATAGTAAATATCAATGTCATTCCTGTTTCAACCTGACTTCCCATTCTACCCCCAAACCCCCAAACTTGAAACCAAGTACAATTTCTTGAGTAGCTGGAGTGTGGTTAAAGAAAGGAAGCTATGCTTGTTTGCATGGAATCTGCCATTTCCTCCCTGCCAAAACACTTGTTTAAAAAGTCATGTAATATTTCTATTAAATTGTAAATGCAGCCGACAAGGAAATGGCCTACTGGCAGTGTATTACCTTTGTGGCAGTGCCAACGGGCCTACAGCAAAATAGTGCACATGATAATTTCAACATGCATTCCCAAGTAACAAAATTGTGCTTTACATAAATACCACAGAACCTGAGCAAGATCCAGAAAAAGCAATGAAAATTTGCCCAAGCTTTCATGCTTGCCTATATCAATTGTATGTCATAACTAAAGCAAAATAGAAAAGCATCTACATATGTCCAGGAAGCTTGTGAAGTTAGATCATATAACCCTGGGAAAACGATTGCAACTTAAATCTGTGTATTTCTTGTTAACCACTGTAACAACTCACTAATAAAAATTAAGAAAAACTGTGGGTATCAAATGAACCAAAATGTACTAACTACATACAAGTCCTTAAAGACCATAATGCAACTTATTAACAGGAACATATGTTCAGTGTAAGCCGCAATTGTTATGTTAAATTACTTCTTCCTTTGATATCATTCATTTGATTACAGAACTTAAGAGATTCACAAACCTTCCAATTAAAATGGTGACCTTTAGTTTATAAGTCACTTACTGCAATGCTTATAAAGTCACCTCTGATCATTTATCCCTTACCTTTCATTATATAACAAAACTACATGTAATTGTGCTATGTAAATGATCCCAGATGTAATGAAGATGATTCTACTTATGTAAAAGTTATACTGAAAACAAAGTTAGTATAAAAAATAATTAATTTGTAATCAATACAGTCCTCTAGAACAGCTGAAGAATTCTATTCTTCAGGAATTTAACTAAAATACATATATTTTAAGTCAGTTATATCTTACTCATTTTTTAAAATATGCCTGTTCAACCATAATTTCAAAAGTCAAACTTGTTACCGATAGCACTTCCTCCAAAAATTTTATAAATTTTTAGTTATTACACACTTGAATTACAGAGTCAATACCTGCCCTCAAATACTTTCCAGCCTCCTAACACACACACACACACACACACACACACACACACACACACACACCCTTACATATTTATGTCTTCTAAAATTAATGCTAGCTTAGGTCTCTAACCTAAACAGTTTCTCTGACTGGTTCCAAAATAAAACAAAACTTACTGTGACCAGTATAGTAGGCCTATACAATTGCTTTTAAGACATTAAGGCTTGGCAATTATATTCCCATTAGCAAACCAAAGCTACTGTCCAGAGGCCAATGCTAAGGGTGCTCACTAAGTCTTTCTGATCTTCAACAAAGGAACAGGATCTAAAGTATAAAAAAATTATATCAATTTAAAATTTAAATGTCAAATAAATAAACTATGCTTAGTAAAAGTTTAAAAGGCAAGCTATAAGTAACGACAAGCCTTTCAAGTTGTATTTGATTAGCATTTACTTATTTTCATTTTTTAATTTATTTTACTGACTCTTATTCTAAGTTATAAGTACAGCATTTATTATTGTAAGAAAGAAGAATCTGAGCCTGCCAGATTTCAGTATTTATACCAAAGAACTATCTTTGAGATAGGAAATGGAATTGAGCACATATTAACAAAAATCTTTAACGGATGCTCTTATGTATAAGTCATTCTGCCAGGTTCATTTACACACACAAAGAAGAAACATACCTGCACTTAAAACTGAGATCTGGTAGGGGAAATAAGACATTTACATAACTATGATAATACACAGTAAATTAAAAAGTACCATAAGAAAGTCATAAGAAAAGTGATATGAGAATTCAGAGAAATAAAAGATTTTTTTAGTCAGTGATAAGGATATTTGGACAGTAACTAGACATACCTAAAACTAACCTTTCTAGAAATAAAACAGTGTGGTGGGGGAGGAATCATATACAGATGCCGTATACATATATACTCATTCCAGATTAAAATACAGAACAATGATACATTGTGATAAATAGTAAACAAAATCATATCCTAAATCTACAATATATTAAGAAACTCATTTGTGGAGCATTGGTATTATTACTGAGAGCCACAGTTCTGAACCTTTTTGGGTCACTTGAAAATTATGAACTCATAGCAGAAAAATGCACATCTGCACAAACACCAATATTAAAATACAACTTCAGGGGTCCACTGATGCTATGAATTCTCTGCCCCAGAAAAGTTCTAATCTCTTGTGAATCATGGTTTCCATAACTGAGCTAGTATATAGTGAAAATGAAGTAGAAAACATCAGTCTACCCTGAGGTTAGAAAAGAGAGTCCATGGGGCACTTGGGTGGCTCAGTCAATTGACTCAAGACTGTTGATTTTTGGGGCGCCTGGGTGGCTCAGTTGGTTGAGCGTCTGACTTCAGCTCAGGTCACGATCTCACGATCTCGCGGTCCGTGAGTTCGAACCCCGCATCGGGCTCTGGGCTGATGGCTCAGAGCCTGGAGCCTGCTTCCGATTCTGTGTCTCCCTCTCTCTCTGCTCCTCCCCCGTTCATGCTCTGTCTCTCTCTCTATCTCAAAAATAAATAAACGTTAAAAAAAAAAAAATTAAAAAAAAAAAAAAAAGACTTGATTTTGGCTCAGGTCATGATCTCACGGTTGTGAGATCAAATCCTGTGTGGGGCTCTGTGATGACAGAACAAAGCCTGCTTGAGATTCCCCCCCTCCTCAAATAAATAAACATTAAAAAAGAAAATATAAACACTGAAAAGAAAGAAGAGAAAGAAAAGAAAAGGAAAAGAAAAGAAAAGAAAGGGAAAGAAAAGAAAGGGAAAGAAAAGAAAAAAAAGGAAAGGAAAGGAAAGGAAAGTCATGTATTTCTGCCTTAATGGACTCATTCTATCTTGCTTTATAAATACAAGTTACAATCCAATTCTGGGTCACAAAATCAATTCGGATTACCTTTTTTGTTTAATGAAAGTATGAAGTAGAAGATTCACACACCTGAAACAAATTGTACATAAAACAGTACTTATCTATACATGTGCAAAATGGGTCACAACACAAAACATATTTTATGGTATGGACCACAGTCAAAAAAAAAGTGTCAAATGCCAATGCCACCTTTTAATTGTTAATAAATCAATGTAAATTGTGTACTGTAAACGTTCCTAAATACAGAGAAATACTGCCTTTGCCGATATCCTACATTAAAATCCTGAAAAGATGGATTCTAGCATAATTCTTTCAATAATTCTCAATAATTCTTTAAAGCATGATTCTTTCTTAATGATTCCTTCTCTAGGTAATACTTAATGTAAACATGACTTCAAAACGACAATTCATATTCATGTAATTTGTATGTCAGTAGGAAGATGAGGACTGCTTCCTCAACAGTGACCAAACTATTCATGTTTACAAAGCATGTGGCAACACAACACCAACAGCAAGGTTTGAATCTAAGTCAACAGTGGGAATTGGTCTTTCCTGTGAAACCCTCAAGGGTGACCCTAAACAAGAGAAGAGCAGGCCTAAACAAGAGAAGAGATCTATTTATTCTGTTCTCTTTGCTTGTTCGTCTCTTCAAGAATAATAACTCTGACTGGACAGAAATATGTTGAAAGTGTCACTGTAATAAACCTTAATCCCCAATTTAGGGGCTGGAATGCCTGATACTCCCACATGTACAGGACCACAGGGCAGAAGAACTCTAACTTTCAAATAGAGTGAAAAACCATATGCCCTGGAAGTAGTATTGAAATCCTCCAATGATCCAATTTGTCCCACTCCTCCAGATCCTTGGCTATATCTGATCTAAAAGTAATGGTTAACAGAATAAAGTATCACTTACTTAATCAGGCAGAAAAATGTAGGGAACAGACAAGGGGTAAGAAAGTCAATATTAAAAGAAAAGAAAAGCACAGGGAAAGCAAAGCAAATGTGGGGAGAGGACCATGTGAGCATTCATGTGCGTGCACTGTCTGGGGACAGGGAACAAAGTAAAGGCAACAGTGAGAGAGAAAAAAAAAGGAAGATGAGGATAAGTTCAAAGGAGAAAAATAAGTGAGGTATGTAATGACAAAATAATAAAACTCATATTTATAGTCTTATGATCCTATATAATTTGTAATATACATACATATAATTGAAGTTTTTACAGTGTATGGTCTCATACTCTAGACAACTGGATATATTTATCTACGCCGCTCTCCCCACAACAGAAAGCTAAATAATTTTAACATTAGAATGCCAGTTCCACCGGACTGGAAGTTCCAAGGGAATAGGACGCACGCCTGCTCTGCTTACCACTACATCCTCAAAGTCCGATCAGCAAATGATAAATGTGCACTAAACATGTATAGAAGGAGATAAAGGAAAGAGGAACGTACAGGAAGAAAATTCCAGGGTACTTTCTTCAAAAATCACACACCCATACTTAAATGACATTTAGTTTCTCTGACACAAAATAAGCAATGTAGTAAGTATAACAGATCTACACTCCAAGTAGTCTAAAAGTCAAATTCCCTGTCTCCACATTAGAACATGCATTTCTTATACTTTAACATTAATACCAAATCAAAAATATTTTAATATTATGGATTAAATTTATATTACTACTAAAATGAGTATGTCCCACCATAAAAATATACACAATTACAAGGTAGATAAGTTTGAAAAGTGTTATTCTCATTACTAAAGGAGTCATTAAAAATTTTTTTCCAATATATGAAATTTATTGTCAAATTGGTTTCCATACAACACCCAGTGCTCATCCCAAAAGGTGCCCTCCTCAATACCCATCACCCACCCTCCCCTCCCTCCCACCTCCCATCAACCCTCAGTTTGTTCTCAGTTTTTAAGAGTCTCTTATGCTTTGGCTCTCTCCCACTCTAACCTCTTTTTTTTTTTAATTATTTAAAAAATAATAATTTAAAATGTTTGCACCTATTAAATATTTACACACCTTCATCAGAACACACCTACTGCCCAAATAAAGTAATATCTATAAATACAAATAAGCAACCCTCTATTTGTAGACCAGTAAGTCATTTGCATGTAAACAGGAAGTAAAAACCATTTGACTCAAAGATCTCCCAATAGACTGATTATGAAGGAAGAATTACAAAGGGACTTAGAGTATTAGACTTGGGGTGCAAAGAATAATAGGGGACAGCTGGAAAGATAATAAAAGCAGTAAAAAGTCAAATGACTCAGAGATCTCAGCCAGCAAATAGAAATAAAGCAGATTAATACCAGAGAAAAGTCAATAAAAATGAGAACAGAAACTTAACAACAAAAAACAACCAACCCAATTTTCTTCACATAAGATATACCAATGGAAAGATACTCAACATCACTGGTTATTTGGGAAAAACAAATCAAAACCGAGATACCTGTTCACACTCACTAGGATGACTGTTACCAAAAAGACAGAAAGTAAATGTCAGAAAGAATGTGGAAAAACTGGAACCACTGGAAATAACTGCTGGTGAGAATGTAAAATGGTACAGCTACTGTGAAAAAACTACGGAAGTTCCCCCCAAAATTATACATAATATAATCCAGCAATCCCCATTCTGGGTATACACCGTAAGAATCAAAAGCAGTCTCAAAGAAATACTTGTATACCCGTGTTCACAGTAGCATTATATACAACAGCCAAAATGGGAAAGCAACCCAAGTGTCAGTCAGTGGACGAATAGATAAACAAAGTGTGGTATATACATACAAGAGAATATTATTCAGCTTTAAAAAGGAAGGAAATGCTGACACACGGTACAACATGAATGAACCTTTAAAACATTATGCCGAGTGAAATAATTCCGACACAAAGGGACAGATATTGCATGATTCCACTTCTATTAGGTGCTCAGAACAGTCAAACTCATAGAGACCAAAAGTGGAATGGTGGTGACAAAATGCTGTGGGGAGGAGATAATGAAGAGCTACTGTTTAATGGGTACAGAGTTTCAGTTTGGGATGATAAAATTTTCTGGAAATGGATAGTGTGATTGTTACACAACAGCATGAGTGTACTTAATGCTGCTGAATTGTATACTTAAAAGTGATTAAAATGATAAATGTTATGTTCTGTATATTTTACCACAATAAAAAAATTGAGAACAGAAAGACTAGGAGATATTGGTCCTAATATTAGTCACTATTAATCTTAAACTGTATATAATTTAAAAGGAGAGAAAAAATTATAGAAGGTGTAGTGGTTGAAAGGTAGCCCCCAAAAGATGTGTCCTTGTCATGATCCCCAGAACTTCTGAATGTGGCCTCATTTGGAAAAGAAAGGTAGTTGCAGATGTAATGTCAAGGAACTGAAAGGAGGTTATCACCCTGGATTATCCATGTAGTCCCTAAAAACAATGACAAGTGTCCTTTTAAGAGACAGACAGAGGGAAATTTGAGGAGAAGGTAATGTGAAGATGTAGGCAGAGATGGAACAATGCAGTTACAATTCAGGGAACGCCAAGGATTGCCAGCAGCCACCAAAAGCTAGAAGAGCAAAGAATGGATTCTCTCTTAGAGCCTCTGGAAGGAGAGCAATGCTGTGAACACCCTGATTGTGAAAGAATACATTTCTGTTGTTTAAAGCTACCAGATTTCTGGTAATTTATTGAGACGGCCCTAAGAATCTATTGTGGGGGTAAAAAGATAAAATAAAAAGTAAGAAAGGGAGCCTTGTAAGCATAGAACAAGTCATTCAAGCCAAAATTTAGCTATGAAAGCCAAGAGGAAAAGAGGGTACCTGGGCTTCACCATTAAGCCACGTGACGTCCGTGAACATGAGTGCTGACGGCAAACTGCTGAGGCCAGCCTCCCATCCTGGGCAGGGCAGGAGTGAGGTTTGCCTGTAGGCTCCTGGCCAGGCGCATGGGGAATCTGGAGCAGCACATCCACAGGGTCAGACCCCAGAGAACGGCTGCACCCTGCTATCTCAGGCTTTAAGACGGAGGCTTTCAGCCAGGATGTTTCTGTGAATTAACAGTCCCATATTCCTTCATCCACTCCCAAA
>NC_064812.1:38100679-38149783 GCF_023721935.1 Panthera uncia | reverse complement strand
TTTGACTGTCATAAAACCCAGGAATGGGGTAGGAATATCAAAAATGAAAAAGGGAAAAGAAGATGAATCCAGACTTTTGGCGGAGAATTCAACAGGACCTAGGGACAAACTAGATGGAATAACGAAAGAGTGGATCTGCATGAAAAAATCAAAAATACCAACCAAATAGCAGCTGTTGGTCATCCAGACTTGAACACCAGCAATATACATGTGAGCATGTCAAAGTGAGCTACCCAAGGGAGAAAAGCAAAGTGACATTCCTACAGAGATCAGGAAAAGAACAAGCCAAGGACCCACAAGACTGTACCCAGAAATGACCACCACATCATGGAAGGCTAAGCAAGCAAGCGAGTTTTAAGAAAGAGGTATCACTATACACAGTGAGAGGATGCGCAGCCCCGTACAGCCAATCAGACTCAGCGTTCTGGCATTCCCCCCCCGACCAGATTATTTGACCTGACTTTCGATTAATAAGGAAAAAATAAACTAACAACATTTAACATCATCAAACACATTGCGAAGCACTGGGCTAAGTAAGTACTTTACACACGCCCTCATTTAATCCTCACAACACACTTTACAGATGAAGAAATTAAACATAGAACAAGCATAGTAAATTACAGAGCCAAGATCTCTGTTTCTTAGGACAATAAAATAAAGGAATGTGTATATAAAGTTCCTGGCAAATAAAAGGACCTTAATGGCAGCTATATTTTATTATTAGAAGGTAATGATCAACAGGGAGGAAAAAACTCACTGTCAGTAATCCCTGTCACAGCCTTCCGTGTGGCAAACTCTTTTGGTGTCCTCAGCTATAAAACAGGATCAATGCCTGTGATCCAAACTATTTAATAGGGTTGCAATGATGATATTCTGAAAATGCAAATGCTATGAAAAAATTTTAAGCCATATTCGAATATATGGGATTAATGTCACATATCTTGCTCTTCAGAAATGCCTTTCTGGATCAACACAAGTCTCTCTGAAGAGAGCTAAAAATAAGCCTGTTAGATGTGCAAGCACCACTTTGCAAAGTATAAATGACCATGGAATGGTTACATACACCACCACTGTCTCCCCCTGACCCCTCTAGGTTTTCTAATGCCCCTACAAGGCCAGGGGTTCCCTTACACCTATAATGAAACTTTGAGCACTCAGAGCTAATGAATAGAGAGAACCTCTACTTCAATTTGGACTTAAGTTGGCCCTCGGGCATTATGTCACAGGTGCCCCCCTTCCCATTTTTTTTCTATGGTATTAAAACTGGGTGTCTAGTCAACACTAGAATTCAATACTTTACAAAATGCCAGATAAGAATCTATGAAGGGCTCTGTGTGATAGCAGGTCTCTTTTGGAAACCCCTCCACAACCCCCCTTTCTTCACCTGAACAGATGGTTTCCAGGCCTTAAGGCTCACATGTCTAGTTACCCAATTCACAACAGCTCACAAAGTTCCTACCTTTTCAATTATTCCATGTTCCTGAATATATCACCTTTCATCTAAAGATCGCTAAGTATCAAAACCCAAGAACTCCTTAATCTTCACAACAGCACTATCTGGGAGAGAGATTAGTACATTTTATAAATTAAAAATAAAAGACCTAGGTTAAATGTTTTAAACAACATCAGTTAATTGACACTGATTCATCCTTGGGGGGAAAAATACCCACTATGAACTTATATCAATGGACAGCCTTGATTTAGCTAGATCATTTCAAATATTAGTTTAAAAGTATCTACTGTGTACTCTTACTCTTCCAATACATTAAACATGAAATATAAACTAACAGTAAATACCAAAGCATCACTATTTTTATATGCTAGAAGAAATACAAAAAAACTATAGAAGGGAGGGGTTCTAATTTAAGATTCTCACTGCCTTGCATCCATAAATACTTTTGAACTTGACGGCGATAGGGAGAAGAACACCTGTCAGGGCAGTATATCCACAAGTTTTACAGACTGTGTAGCTATTAATATTGAATTCCTTAAACTGTAAATAAATAACCCGCCTTCTCAAATAAAAGGCAGTATTATGAAAAACATTTGACAAGAACGCCTACATAGCTGTAAGCTGCCTAATTAATTTCCTAGTTTCACGTCTCGGGGCTTTGTGAACTTGCCGGGAAGGAAAAATCCTCCCGGCCCAGGAGTCTGGCCACGGGGAGCCCGGCGCTGCCCAGCGACTTTCCACGCCGCCAGGCCCCGCGGCCGCGGGAGAGGCGAGGCTCGGCCTCCCCTCGGGCCCCGTCGGCGTGTGGACAGACGCGGCCCGGCACTCGGACGTGCCTCCGACTCCCGACGGGCCTGGTCTGGGCCCCGCAGTCGCGAAGGGGGTCGCGGTCCGGCCTGGCCTAGCCGCCCCCGCCCGCGGCCGCCGCCTCCCTCCTTCTCCCGGTTCCCCACGTTCGTTACCTCTTGGGCGCTGGCGGCTGCTCCATGGCGGCGGGGGACAGAAGGAGGGATCTGGTGGGCGGTGAAGGACGGAGGGAGGCGAGGAGCCGGGGCACCGGCCGGCCGAGCCCCGGGAAACACAGGGGAAACTCCAGGAACTCGGACCAACTTTCCCGTAACTCCTCAGCGGATCCCCCTCCCGCTCGCGAGTGCGGCTCCTCCCGGCGCGCCCCGCCCCTCGGCCGCCGGCCGCGGTCCTGGGAGAGTGGGTGGAGCCAGACGCGGCCCAGGCATGGTGGGCGGAGCCAGGCCCTGGTCGGGCGAGCGGAGTCAGGGGCGGAGGGACGCGCGGGCCACATGGCTGGGAGGGGGGGAAAAAGCGCGGGGACTGGAAGAGCTAGAGGCTAAGGCCTGGTAGCGACTCAGAACCCGTCTTTTCTGGCCATGGGCACGTTCCTTTGAGCCGGCCAAGAGCTGCCGCTGCACACTTGCCTTCATTGCGTTTGCCCCAAACCGATTTGACTCATTTATCTGGATTTCTCAGGGACACATCCCAAGCATCTTGTGCAGCCTTTTGAAGTGTTACTAACTGCCCACGCTTCCTTCTAGTTGTTTATAATTATTGGCTATGTTTTCCCGCAGCCATATGACATTTGTAGCTACAGCAGTAGGGATTCTTTCTGGAAATTCTTGTTTGATGTTGATTGTAGACAAGCTCCTTGCTACATTTCACTATAATTATGTCTAATTACAAAGAAAATAATTACTGTAGTGAGATCTCTCAGTGCACCAATTTCAGTGCGCTGTGGTCTTGCCAGCTATTCACTTGGGTAACCTGGAAAACCTATCACAAATTATGGTGCATAGAAAAGTACTCAAGAAACGTTTGTTTTCTTCCTTCTTGTTATGGGCCCTCTCCCCTACCTGTTCCCAAGGCCCTTACCTCATCATAATTTGATCCCTTCATTCATTGTTTGTATACCATTTAATCTTGAATTCCATATGTAAATATCTTTCTTAGGACCATATCCAGGTGCTATGTAACGAGTTTCCTTGCTTTCCTTAGAAATTATCAAGATTTAGAGTCATAGAGTCTTTTTGAAGATTAGAATGAAGTCTATGAAGAGAATGTTAAATAAAGGAATTTGATGAACATTAATCCAAATTAAACATGTCTATTTGCAGTTTTCCTCTTTTTTGCATTAAGTTTTGATATGTAACAAACTTACATGATTTATTTTCAAACCATTATATTCCCCCCTAAATTTAGTTATGTTCAACTTTAGACTATTCATTGTTCACACCTAAAGTCAAATTCTGCAAACAAGAGAGATCACAAAATTTTATACTCATTTGCATTATTAAAGATCTATAGTCTAATACAGAAGTAACAAGACAACAAAATCGAAATTGTTACAATGTAAAATCTAGGAAGAACCTTTGAAATTATTTCATTCTATCCCTCATTCTGATCCTCACTTCCATGCCCTAGTCACATCTTCTTATATTTCATCAGAAATATCTCTTTCAGAGAATGTCATGTCATCCTCTTAAAAAAATTGTCGTATTTTGAAATGGGATCAGTTGTCATACTTTCAAATGGACTCTGAATTGTTACCAATCTTAATCTCCAGAAAGCCTTTCCCAGTCAAATCACCAGCACCACCACTCCTCCCACTCTCTCTGACATTTATGTTGTGAAAGAGATGTCTCTCTTGTATGTGCCCATAACACACCGCGCTGGCTCTTGTATGATGCTTATTGCACTGAATTGAAGTTGTTTATTTGACTATCATCCCAACCAAGTGAGTCTGCTGAGAATCACACTCTGTCTTTACTCTATCCTTTGCATAGCAAGTACCTTGGATATAGTAAGGTTGGATAGCCAGATTCACTCCATTCTTTTCCATTCCTTTCCATACAGGTTCACCTGTATGGCTGATATCATTGGACTCTAGGCTCTCTGGCTTACAATTGGGTCTGATGATCGGGAGATGCAGCAGGAGATTATCTGAGGGAGAAAGGAGAAAGGCTATTTATTCTCCTGGTTCCCTTCCTGTAAGGTCACCTGGGGCCCAGCTCTCCTTTTTCCCTTCATCCCCTTTGGGCCTACAGGTAGTGATTGCTCTGCTATTCCCTGGGTTTCTCCTCTATTCCCTATGTTCCCTTAGACCTCAACCCTCCTCAAATGTTCTTAATTTGAGTTCCTGTTAGAACCCTGACTGAGATACCCATAAAAAAGTTTTGTGGAAGGAAGAGGAATAATATCTGAAAATAAATCTCTGAGGCCTTCCCTCAATCTGAAAAGGGCTAAAAGTTGTTGTGTGACTCTAACAGGATCAGACACTTGGCCTACAATATCTCATTACACCCTTAAAACTACCTTGTTAGATAGTTATACCCACGTTAAAAGGGAAGAAACTGAGGCTCAAAGGGGTGAAGGGAGCTACCCCAGGCCAAATAGAAAGTCTGCATTCTAACCCAGGCCTTCCTAACTCCAAAGCCAAGCTTTAACCCACTTTAAGTCAGTCAACAAATATTTACTGAGCCCTTATGTATATCAGACACTGATCTAGGAGCTGGGGATTCCTCAACGACAAAAGTAAACAGACAATAATTCCTGTCCTCATGAGGTTTATATTCTGGTTGGGGAAACATAATAAAATAAATCAATACTATTAGGCGTTGAAAATTGGTAAGGAAGAAAAGTAAAATGGGAAAGGGGGATATAACATGGAGGGGAAGTGACAAAATTTAGATTGATTGGCTGGGGAAGGCCTCAGCAAAAGGGTGAGTGAGGAAGTCAGGGGAGCATCGTGCAGACTGCAAAGGGAAGAGAACCAGGAAGCCCAGGAAGCAGTAAGTGGTAAGGCCTGGGAGGCCAGCCTGCCTGATGTGTTGTGTTACTAAGTAAAAAGAATTGTTTTTCTCCTGAATTACTCAGAAAACAAAACAAAACAAAACAAAACAAAAAAAATGCCTCAAGTTTCCATTTTAATTTGTCTGTGGAAAGCCAATCTGAAGATTCCAAGAAGGAAAGCATAAAAATTATCATTCAACCTGCAAATAAAAGGCAGCATTTCCATTTATGAACAATGGAAAGCCTTAGAAAAATTTGAGATCTTAGATAAGGGCCAGAAGTAGGGTAAAATGTTTCTGCTTCCAACCATTCTAGTTGGAATGGAGATTAAGTGCACACTCTACTTATACTAGCAAATACCTTACCAGAATTTTTAACTGGGTGTCCTAAGAGAAATGTAAGAGAAATCTGCAATTTGAGACCCAGTTCCTTTTAATAACAAAACTGTATTTGTTGTCACTGAACATGTACACCACAATGTTTTGTGGGTAGAAAAATATTAACATAAAGATTCCTTGCTATATTTGCTGCTGCTTTTTATTGCAACTGTGTATATATGACTGTTTCTATCATTTTCATGTTTCTTTGAAAAATAATACTAATTAACAACTGTTAATCTTTCCTACCATTATGGGGAAGTGTTTGGGCAGAGAGAAAGTTCTGATCAAATATATTACATTATGTAACTTTTTATTTGCAGGGAAACTTGGAAGTATTTCCTTTCAAGAAGCAACTTAAAACATTTTCCTTTGATATGTTTCTCTTTTCTAACTTAATTTTATAGTGAGCTTAGAACTAGCATGTTGCATTTGACTTCAACTACCATCTTCTTTTATCAGAGCAATCTTAAACTTTTATTTCACTTATTTGTTTCTCTGGCCAAACTGTAAACCTTTTGGGAATGAGAACAAATCTTATTCACATATGTCATCTCAAAAGTCTGGCATATCAGTTAACTACAAGAAACATCTTAAGATGATTTTTAAAACCAGGAGCCTAGGGGTAGGTGTTCCTAGGCTTGATCAATTCTTTCATTTACTTCCATTTCCTGCTCTGCAGTGCACAGCAGACTATCACCCTCCCCTCAAATGATGGCTGCCATCGCGTGGAGACATGACAATGCCCAGCAACAGAAGAGGGTTATTTCTTTCTGAATACCACTTTTCAAAATAGTGGAAAAAGCTATTCTAGAAGCCTCTTTGTAGATTTCCCTTCATGTCTTAATGGCCAGAATTGTGTCACAGACACGTTGTTGGCAAAGGAAATAGGATCATGAAAACCTGTTTAGAACAATTGTGATTCACCCCATGGAGCTGGTTTTACAGTTGAGACTGGCACTGGCCTTTCCTCAAGCTTATGGCCAAGAGAAACATGAGAGAAGAACAAAATTGGGATCTATTATTGAGAAAAAAAATGGAAGAATTGTTAATAGACAATAGCCTACAATTTCTGCTTATGTTTATAAGTACCTAGAACATTATTGTCACTAAGTAAATGCTTATTGAAAGAATGAATGGATTTCTACACACCGAGAGCATCAGGAATTTTAACAGACATAGGTAAACTATATATTAAGTGAAAGTAAATATGCCGTTTGTCATTTTATTTCCTCTCAGTTCCAAATTCATCTTTTTTCCAGTTTTTTATCTGAATTCTAGTTAGTTAACATATAGTATAATATTGGTTTCATGAGTAGAACTCAGTGATTCATGACTTACATATAACACTCAGTGCTCAACACAAGTGCCCTCCTTAATGCCCCTCGCACATTTACCCCATCCCCCACCACCTCCCTGCTATCAATCCTCAGTTTGTTCTCTGTAGTTAACAGTCTCTTACGCTTTGCCTCCCTCTTTGTTTTTATCATTTTATTTTTCCTTTCTTTCCCCTTTGTTCATTTGTTTTGTTTCTTAATTTCCACATATGAGTGAAATCATATAGTATTTGTCTTTCTCGGACTGACTTATTTCACTTAGCATAATACACTCTAGTTCCATGAACACTGTTGCAAATGACAAGATTTCATTCTTTTGACAGCTGAGTAATATCCCATTGTGTATATATACCACTTCTTCTTTATCCATTCATCAGTTGATGGACATTTGGGCACTTTCCATAATTTGGCTATTGTTGATAATGCTGCTATAAACCTTAGAGCGCATGTACCCCTTCATATCAGTAATTTTGGATCCTTTGGGTAAAAACCTAGTAGTGCAATTACTGGGTGGCTGGGTAGTTGTATTTTTAATTTTTTGAGGAACCTCCATACTGTTTTCCATAGCAGCTGCACCAATTTGCATTCCTACCAATAGTGTAAGAGGGTTCCCCTTTCTTCACATCCTGGCCAACAACAAACACATGTTGTTTCCTGTGTTGTTAGTTTTAGCCATTCTGACAGGTGGGAGGTGGTATCTCATCCTGGCTTTGATTTGTATTTCCCTGATGATAAGTGATGTTGAGCATCTTTTCATATGTCCATTAGCCATCTGGATATATTCTTTGGAAAAGTGTCTATTCATGTCTTATGCCCATTCTTAACTGGGCTGTTTGGTTTTTGGGTGTTGAGTTTGATAAGTTCTTTATAGGTTTTGGTTACTAACCCTTTATCAAATATGTCATTTGCAAATATCTCCTCCCATTCTGTAGCCTGCCTTTTAGTTTTTTTGATTGTTTCCTTCACTGTGCAGAAGCTTTTTATCTTGATAAAGTCCCAATAGTTTTGTTTTTGGTTTTGGTTTTGGTTTTGGTTTAGGTTTTTTTTTGCTTTTATTTCTCTTGCCTCCAGAGATATGTCTAGTAAGGAGTTGCTATGGCCAAGGTCAAAGAGATTGCTGTACATGTTCTCCTCTAGGATTTTGTTAGTTTCCTGTCTCACATTTAGGTCTTTCATCCGTTTTGAATATTTTTGTGTATGGTGTAAGAAAGTGGTCCAGTTTCATTCTTTTGCATGTTGCTGTCCAGTTTTCCCAACACCATTTGTCGAAGAGACTGTTTTTTTCCCCTCCATTGGATACTCTTTCCTGCTTTGTCCAAGATTAGTTGACGATATAGCTGTGGGCCCATTTCTGTGTGTTCTATTCTCTTCAACTGATCTATGTGTCTGTTTTTGTGCCAGTACCATACTGTCTTACATTACAGCTTTGTAATATAGCTTGAAGTCCAGAATTGTGATGTGTCCAGGTTTGTTTTTCTTTTTCAAGATTGATTTGGCTATTTGGGGTCTTTTAGGATTGTTTGTTCTACCTCTGTGAAAAATGGTGGTATTTTTTTTTAAGTTTATTTACCTTGAGACAGAGCATGTGTAAGCAAGACTGGGGCAGAGAGAGGGCATCTTAAGCAGGCTCCATACTGTCAGCACAGGGCCTGATGTGGGGCTCCAACTCATGAACCGTGAGATCATAACCTGAGCCAAAATCAAGCATCAGACACCTAACCAACTGAGCCACCCAGATGCCCCACTAGTGGTATTTTTATAGGGATTGCATTAAATGTGTAGATTACTTTGTGTAATGTAGACATTTTACTATAGACATATTTGTTCTTCCAATCCATGAGCATGGAATGTTTTTCCATTTGTTTGTGTCATATTCTATTTCTTTCATAAATGCTCTATAGTTTTCAGAGTACAGATCTTTTACCACTTTGGTTAGGTTTATTCCTAGGTATCTTATGGGTTTTGGTGCAATTGTAAATGGGATCGATTCCTCGATTTCTTTTTCTGATGCTTCATTATTGATGTATAGAAATGCAAAAGATTTCCGTTGATTTTATATCGTGCGACTTTGCTTAATTCATGTATCAATTCTAGCAATTTTGGGGTGGAATCTTCTGAGGTTTCTACATAAAGTATCTTGTTTTCTGCAGAGTGAAAGTTTGACTTCTTCCTTGCTAATTTGGATGCCTTTTATTTCTTTTTGTTTTCTGATTGCTGAGGCTAGGACTTCCAGTACTATGTTAAATAAGAATGGTAAGAGTGGACATCCCTGTTTTGTTCCTGACCTTAGAGGAAAAGCTCTCCGTTTTTCCCCATTGAGGATATTAGCTGTGGGTCTTTTGTAATATGGTTTTATGATGTTGAGGTATGTTCGCTCTATCCCTACTTTTTTTTAAAATTTTTTTTACTGTTTATTTATTATTGAGAGACAGGGAGAGACAGAGCATGAGCATGGGAGGGGCAGAGAGAAGGGGAGACACAGAATCCGAAGCGGGCTCCAGGCTCCGAGCTGTCAGCACAGAGCCGGACGCGGGGCTGGAACTCACAAACCATGAGATCATGACCTGAGCCAAAGTTGGACGCTTAACTGACTGAGCCACCCAGGTGCCCCTTCTATCCCTACTTTGTTGGGGGGCTTTATAAACAATGGATGCTGTATTTTGTCAAATGCTTTCTCTGCATCTACTGAGAGGATTGTGTGGTTCTTATTTTATTAATTTGATGTAGCACATTGATTGATTTGTGAATATTGAACCACCCCTGCAGCCCAGGAATAAATGTCACTTGATCATGCTGAATAATTATATTAATGTACTGTTGGGTTCAATTTGCTATTATCTTGTTAAGAATTTTTGCACCAGGGATGTCCATCAGGGATATTGGCCTGTAATTCTCCTTTTTAGTGGGGTCTTTGTCTGGTTTTGGAATCAAGGTAATGCTGGCCTTGTAGAATGAGTGTGGAAATTTTCCTTCTATTTCTATTTTTTGGAATAGTTTGAGAAGAATAGGTGTTAACTCTTCTTTAAATGTCTGGTAAAATTCTGCTGAGAACCCATCTTGCCCCAGACTTTTGTTTGTTAGGAGATTTTTTATTACTGATTCAATTTCTTTGCTGGTTACGGGTGTGTTCAAATTTTGTATTTCTTCCTGTTTCAGTTTTGGTAGTTTGTATGTTTCTAGAAATTTGTCCATTTCTTCCAGATTGCCCAATTTATTAGCATATAATTTTTCATAGTATTCTCTTATAATTTTTTGTATTTCTGTGGTATTGGTTGTGATCTCACCTCTTTCATTTGTGATTATATTTATTTGGGTCCTTTCTCTTTTCTTCTTGGTAAGTCTGGTTAGGAGTTTATCAATTTTATTATTTCAAAAAATCAGCTCTTAGTTTTGATGATCTATTCTACTGGGTATTTTGTTTTGTTTTGTTTCTATATCATTTATTTCTGTTCTAATATTTATTATTTCCCTTCTTCTGCTGGCCTTAAGCTTTATTTGCTATTCCTTTTCTAGTTGCTTTAGTTGTAAGGTTAGGTTGTGTATTTGAGACTTTTCTTGCTTCTTAGGTGGGCTGTGTTGCTATATACTTACCTCTGATGACTGCCTTTGCTGCATCCCAAAGTTTCTGGACTGTCATGTTTTCATTTTCATTTACTTTGTTTTTATTTCTTCTTTAATTTCCTGGTTCTTCATTCTTTAGTAGGATATTCTTTAATTTCTACATATTTGTGGCCTTTCCAAATTTTTTCTTGTAGGTGACTTCAAGTTTCATAGCACTGCGGTCTGAAAATATGCATGGTAAGATCTTGATCTTTTTGTACTTGTTGAGGCCTGATTTGTGACCTAGTATGTGATCTATTCTGGGGAATGTTCCCTGGGCACTCGAGAATATGTATTCTGCTTTAGGATTAAATATTCTGAATATATCTGCTAAGCCCATCTGGTCCAGTGTGTCATTCAAAGCCATTGTTTCCTTGGTGATTTTCTGCTTAGATAATCTGTGCATTGCTGTAAGTGGGGTGTTAAAGTCCCCTACTGTTATTGTATTGTTATCAATAATTTCTTTATTTTTTTAATTAATTGATTTATATATTTTGGGTATTTCCAAATTGGGGGCAAAAATATTTATAATTGGGGTCCTGTTGGATAGACCCCTTTATGATTATATAGTGCCCTTCTTCATCTCTTGTTACAGTCTTTGGTTTAAAGTCTAGTTAGTCTGATACGAGTATGGCTACCCTGGCTTATTTTTGACATCCATTAGCACAGTAGATGGTTCTCCATCCCCTCACTTTCAATCTGGAGGTGTCTTTAGGGCTCAAAGGAGTCTCTTACAGGCAGCATATAGACAGGTCTTGTTTTTTGTTTTTGTTTTTGTTTTTGTTTTTTATCAATTCTGATACCTATGTCTTTTGACTGGAGCATTTAGTCCATTTACATTCAGATTGATTATTGATAGATATGAATTTAGTGCCATTGTATTACCTGTAAAGTCATTTTTTCTAGAGATTTTTTTTTCTCTGTTCCTTTCTAGTCTTTGTCTTTCTCACTTAAGGAGTCCCCTTTAGTATTTCTTGCAGGACTGGTTTAGTGGTCACAGACTCCTTTACTTTTGTTTGTCTGGGAAACTGTTTATCTCTCCTTCTATTCTGAATGACAGCCTTGCTGGATAACCTACTCTTGGCTGCATATTTCTCCCATTCAGTATGTTGAATGTATCATGCCACTCCCTTCTGGCCTGCCAGGTTTCTGTGGAAAAATCTGTTGCTAACCTGATTTGTCTTCCTTTGTAGATTAGTGATTTCTTTTCCCTTGCTGCTTTTGGGGCCCTTTCCTTATCTTTGTATTTTGCAAATTTTACTGTGATATGTCTTAGTGTTGGAAAGCTTTTATTGATTTTGATGGGAGTTCTGTAACTCCTGGATTTGGATGTCTGTTTCTTTCTCCAGATTAGGTAACTTTTCAGCTATAATTTGCTCAAATAAACCTTCTACCCCTTTTCCCTCTTTTCTTCTGGGAGTCCTATGATATGGAGTTGCTGAGTTCCCTAAGTCTACAATTTGTGATCCAATATTTTTCTTTTCCTCTTCTTTTCATCTTCATTATTTTCCATAATTTGATCTTCTATATCATTTTTTCATTCCTTTGATTCTTCCATCCCTGTGGTCATTAAGCGCAGTCATTTTTGCGTCTCAATTATAGCATTTTTTTATTTCACCCTGACTAGTTTTTAGGTCTTTTATCTCTGTGGTATGGGTCCCTCTGGTTTCTTCTATACTTTTCTCAAGCCCAGCTAGTACCCATATGATTGTTGTTTTAAACTCTGGTTAGGCATATTACTTATATATATTTTTGTTAGCTCCCTGGCCATGACCTCTTGTTCTTTCTTTTGAAATGAATTCCTCCATCTTGGCATTTTGTCTAAGTCTCTGTCTTTTGTGTTTTAGGAAAGCCTGTGCCTGGTCCTTTCCACTAGAGCTGAAGCTTTCAACACTCTATGATCAGTAGGCCTGGTGTGTGTTGGGAGAGGGGGGAGGGGAAGGAGGGTTGTGCTGGTTTTCTGGGGGAGAGATCTACTGCTTCTCTGGCTTTCAATCACATTTGTGCTATTAAAAAGGCACCTGCAGAGGCACCTGGGTGGCTCAGTCAGTTAGCGTCTGACTTCAGCTCTGGTCATGATCTCACAGTTCACCAGTTCGAGCCCCACATCGGGCTCTGTGCTGACAGCTTATAGCCTGGAGTCTGCTTCAGTTCTGTCTCCCTCTCTCTCTACTCCTCCCCTGCTCACATTCTGCGCCTCTCTCTCTCTCGAAAATAAATAAAAATTACAAAGGCACCTGTGGTGGCACCTGGGTGGTTCAGTCAGTTAAGCAGCCAACTCTTGATTTCAGCTGAGGTCATGATCTCATGGTTGTGAGATTGAGCCCCGTGTCAGGCTTAGTGTGGAGTGCAGAGCCTGCTTGGGATTCTCTCTCTCTCCCTCTGTCTGCCCCTCCCCTGTTTGTGCTCTCTCTCTCTCTCTCAAAATAAATAAATAAACTTAAAAAAAAAATAAAGGCACCTGCAGAGTACAGGTGACCAGGCAGCTCAAGTCTCTACTGTGTGTGCTGCAACGCTCACTGAAGTCCATCTATGTTGATAGTAGTGGTAAAAAAAATTGGCATTGGCCTGCTCTCTTCCCTGGAGAGGGGAATTTGCACCCCCTGCTATTTAGGAAGCCCTCACAGAAGAGCGAACAATTTCCCCTCTTGTGTCCCAGGCTTCTGCCAGATTCCTGCCTTCACCCTGTCTGTACTCACACCATCCACCTGCCTGATGGTGACACAGTCTCCTGTGTTTTATCTCAGGCCTGCTGCTGAATTTCAAACTCCAAATTTTAGGAATCCAGTGTGGCATGGACCACACCGATCCTCTGGGGGAGGGTCTCACAACACTGTGGCTGTTACTGGTTTGTCCCAAAAAGCAGTTGCATGACTGCACAGGGGCTTAGATTTTATGGTAAAGCATAGCAAGAATCAGGCATCCAGGTTAACTGCCCTCAGCAGGTGTCTCTGCTTGTATGCTAATGAATGGGACAGCTCAATGGTGCCTGGCAGCTCTTTTGTCCCCTGAGAGGCAGTGCCACCTCTCTCAAGTGCTCTCCAGGAAGGGGAACTATCTCTCCCAGAACAACCCAGGGGATCCTCAGACCACACTGCCCACTCCTGGGCCTCTGCTCTCCTCCACACAGAAGCACCACTATACCCACCAGGTTCAACGTGGCAATGGTGTGGACTTCTAAAATTTCAGACTTTCAGCTCTGCTGACTGTAAAATCTTTCACTAATCATTCCCTTTTGTTCTCCTAGTCAATAGTTTTGGGGAAGTGTTTTTCTTGTGAAATCCACTTTGTGATGCCTTATCTCTTTCTCTCTCTTTCCCTCTTTCTCTCTCTTTTCTCTGTGATCAGGGCTCTTCTCCCTTTGCAGCATCTGAGATTCATTTCTCCCCTAAATCACAACTCCACACTTCCTTCCTTCCGCAATTCGGCCTCTTTTCTCCCTCTATTTGTGCCGTTTATTCTCTCAGTACTCAGATTGATTTCCTGGGTGTTCAGAATGATTTGATCATTTTCTAGCTGTGTTTGAGGGACAAGGCAAGCGTAACGTCCTCCTACTAATCCTCCATCTTAACTCCCCCCCACCCACCCCCAGAGTCATCCTTCACTGCCTGCCCTGTTAAAATGGAGCCAGGTCTTTTCAGTTTTTTCCTTTATCAGGTAGACTGATGTTACGCTCTGTCAATAGAGAGCCATGAAGAGACATTGCAAAAGAGCTTTCTTCCCCGGTTTGTACGTTTTCCATTGGTAGGCTTCACCACTGGAGACTGCTTCTCTGGATCCTGCAAGATGCGCTTCTTTGCCAATACTTGGCTCCTGCAGTGCAAGGCAGCAACAGCACTCAGTGGTCAACAGTCTCTCTCCCCACCACAACTTGCTTGTCCCTTGAGCAGTTTCGAGGCAGAGTGTCTCCACTAAGAAAGCTCACCATGAACAGTTTTCCCCAGCAAACTGAAAGAAAGATTTCCAGAAAGTTCCAGAGGGCAGATTTCCAGCAAGTTCCATCACCGTGGCACCACAGCAACTTTTCTGCCATTCGGTGAGACGTAATTGTGCCCTCTCTAACGAAGTCTATGTCTCAACCCTGGGAGACCTCTGAGGGAGTACTCCTGATTTCTGCTATTCTATATTCTTTAGAGTTCTTTTTGCCTCTTACTAGCCTATCTCTTGTTATTCCAACCCTCTGTTATAGTTAATAACTCTTTCTATTAAACTTTCTCCATTCTCTGTCTCTTGTGGTTTCTGTATCAGATTGGACCTTGACCCAAACAGAGAATAATAGCAAAGAATTTCAGGCCCAACCGTAAATTCAGGGGAAGGAATGATAAAATCAGATTGATTCCATTTTTAGTTCAATACATAATTATCTACACCAGTAGTTCTCAAACTTTTTGGTCTCAGGACCTCTTTACACTCAGAAACTATAGATAACCTTAAAGAGCTTTTGTTCATGTGGGTTGAAAATCTATCTATATTAAGAAATTAAAACATCAATTTTTAAAACACAAGAGTACACAAGTGCACGTTCCAATAGCCATCAGAGGAATGACATCATCACATGTCATGTAGCATCTGTAAAATTCTACCATAAACTCATGAAAGAATAAAAATGAAAGGGCAAATAAAATTTTAATATTGTTTTCTAAATAGTTTGATTTTGTGAACCCCCTGAAGTAAATTTGGGTACCCCCAGAAGTACCTAGATCACTCTTTGAGAGCCACTGAATTTATTGTAACTTTATGTAAACACACATGGTGGAAAAGATATAGAAGATATGGTCCTTGCTATCTAAAAATATAGTTTACTTGAAAATATAAAATTTATATTCATGTAAGGGTAAAATGATGATTTAAGCCTTATGTAGTAAACTATCAATAAATTTTGTCATTCAGAAAAGTGCTATGGTTCAAATTGATATGGTCTAGAACTCAGCCAAACAAAAATGCCTTCCATTTTACAAAATCCACTCTGCTTATTACATCACTTTTAAGGGGGGGGGTGGGGAGAAGTTTCCATTATATACAAAGATAAGTTCCAGAATGAGCTGAAGATATCTCAAATACTCACAACAATGAATTAAGTTAAGACACTGAACATGGGGACAGAACTAAGGAAAAAAAAAAAAGAACCAATGCTAAGAACCTGGCAAACTCCATCAGTCAAAGCCTTTCCATGGCTGGCCTTTGTTGCATTAATATAAGTAACTAGAAATAAATCTGTTCCATGTGTTCATTATTTCTCTTTTTATATTTTTGTTTTTTAAGTTTCTTTTTATACCTGCCTATGGTCTCTGAATAATCTCTAAGTTGGCTTTTTTTTTTTAATGTTTATGTATTTTTGAGAGAGAGGCAGAGTATGAGCAGGGGAGGGGCAGAGAGAGAGGGAGACACAGAATCTGAAGCAGGCTCCAGGCTCTGAGCTGTCAGCACAGAGCCCGACGTGGGGCTTGAACTCACAAACCAAGAGACCATGACCTGAGCCCAAGTCGGCCACTTAACTGACTGAGCCACCCAGGCGCCGCGTGTAAGTTGGTTTTGACTGACCTAAGCAGAAAGAAGATGTGTTTACTTCCAGGCCGGGAAAGCTAAGGAAATAAGAATATCCTTAGACATGTGGTAGTGACAGCAGTTAACATTGCTGGAAAACTGGACAATGAGACCTAGGGCAATAGGATAAAAAGGGGAGACAGACATTTAATAGATAGACAGAAGCTGAAATAAAGTGGAGCCATCCTTAAGCCAGCCTTATCACGTGATGCAACCAAATCAAACATAAATCCAACTTCAAGAAGTTTGGAGAGATGTAGATCTTTACTAACAATCTCACGAAAATGCTGAGGAAGGGAATACTTGGCATATTAACACAGCACAACTTACTAAAATCTTTACCCAGCTTTCTCCCTTAAGTTTTCATGACAGCCATCCATATGCTTCTCCCTTGCTCACCAAACTCCTACAGCGCTTCTCTCCTGCTGTTTACCTCCCTTTGCTGTTACTTCAGGCCTTTTTCTACTGAGAATAATCTGACCTCCTTCTCTTCAATTCTGTGGCTCTTCTAGCTCTACTTATCTTTGTCAGCACAACATAGTTCTAGGAGACAAGAAATGAAGGATTCCTCCTTAAAAGGGCAGGGGAAACAAGAGAGAAAAAGACTGTGAATACTCAGATGTTAATATTTTTGTCCCTGTCAAACATTCTTTCAATCAGCATTTTTTAATTGGGTTGCCAGACACAGGCAATGAGGTATGACCTCTACCCTGAACTTATGGGGTTTTCCTATTACAAGATTTCCCATGCTCCTTCTTTTGGATGCTTTTCCAAAGCGAGTGATTACTTTACAAAAGGTAATTTTTTGCTTAATGAAGTGATTACTTTACAAAAATTACCCATGGAAAACCTTTACATGGTTAATTTCCCTCAAGCATTTAAACTATGATTTCAATTTCAGTGTTCACTGAGAAAGAGGGTTAAGATGATTGTGGTCTCTATAATTTCTTTTGAAAGAAATAGTCAAAAGCATTAGACAAAGTTGTCTTAAGGCCACCTTCTTAATAAATCATCATTGACAAAGGACTGTTAGATCACCACTTTATATTTAGCCACAAATGAAGGTGAGGGAGAGTAACAGAGAAGCTTCTAGACACCACGGGTTTATGCCAACTAAACTAAATTTTTAAAAATTGTAAATCAAGAGTGAGAGCATTGAAAACATAGATAAACATAACATTAATTTTTATCCATATTAGTTATCTATTGCTGCATAACAAATTGCCCCCAAAATTGCCAACTTAAAACAACACACATTTATTATCCCCTAGTTTCTGTAAGTCAGCAATTTGGGTGCAGCTTAGTAGGGCCCGCCTGCTCAGGGTCTCTCATAAGCCTGTAGCCAAGGTGTTGGCCAGTGCTACAGTCATTTACGGGTTTAATCTGCAAATTTAATATAATCCCAACTTTTTAAAATAAAAAAAAAAACACTTTTAACGGGATTTAAAAGGCAAACTGTCAATTTCAAATAAAAAAGAAATTACATGAAAAATGCCCATAAGTGTTTGAAAGAAAGAATAATGATGAGAGATTTGCCCTGTCAAAATGGCAAAACATATGATAGAATTATGGTAATTAGGTACATGAAAAGATATTCAACATCACTTATCAATCATTAGTAAAATTCAAGTCAAAAACCACAATGAGATGTCACCTCACACCAGTTAGAATGGCTGTTATCAAAAAGACAAGAAATAGCAAGTGTTGGTGAGGATGTGGAGAAAAAGGAACGTCCTTGCACTGTTGGTGAGAAGGTAAACTGGTGCAGCCACTATGGAAAATAATATGGAGGTTCCTCAAAATATTAAAAATAGAACTATCATATGATCCAGCAATGCTACTTCTGAATATTTAACTAAAGAAAATGAAAACAGTAACTAGAAAAGACATATATGCACCCTCCTGTTCATTGCAACATTATTTATCATAGCCCAGATATAAGTGTCCACATGGATGAATGGATAAAGAAAAATACAGTATAACTACAATAGAATATTATTCAGCCATAAAAAAGGATGAAATCTTGCCATTTTCAACAACATGAATGGGCCTTGAGGGTGTTATGCTAAGTGAAATAAGTCAGACAGAGAAAGACAAATACCATATCATGTGACTTCACTTACATGTGGAGTCCAAAACAAAATAAAACAAATAAAAACCAAGCTCACAGATGCAGAGAACAGACTGGTAGTTGCCAGAGGTGGGGGGAGGGGGGAGGGGATCAGAATATACAAACTTTCAGTTATAAAATAAATAAGACTTCAGGACATAATATACAGCATGGTGACTGTAGTTGATAATACTGAATTGCATATTCAAAAGGTGCTAAGAAAAATCTTCAAAGTTCTCATCACAAGAAAAAACATTTTGTAATTATGTGTGTGCCAGATAAACTAGACTTACTGTGGTAATCATTTCACAATACATACAAATATTGAATCATTATGCCATACACCTGAAACTAATATAATATGTCAATTATACCTCAATAAAAATTTTTGGTAATTAAAACAATGTGGTATTAATTCTAAATTAGATAAATTAATGTATGTAATGAATAATGAGCCTACAACAGAACCATTTTCATGTGGAAGTGTTGTTTATGATAAAATGACATTTTCTATCATGGGGGAAAGAATGAGCCACTCAATAAACTGTATTGAGACAACTGACTATTTGAAATAAAAAAAAAAGGAAATAAACACAATACATATAATACATATCATTAGATCTCTGTTTATATACCTCTCTATCAGGATTTTTATTTGCAAGCAATTGCAGACCCAGCCCAAACCGCTTTATACAACAAAGGACTCCTTTCACTAGAAAACCCAGAGATGGAGCAGACTGTAGGGTTGCTTGATTTAGTGGCTTGATACTGACATGAAAGACACTGAGGGTTTTTGTTTATTTGTTTTTCTTTTCTTTTCTTTCCTTTTTTTTTTTTTTTTTTTTTCCGTTTCTGGGTTCTGACTTCTGTAATGTTAGCTTCATCCTAACTCTAAATCGCTGCCGAAGTTCCCAGCTTCAAATCTGCACACCAGGCTGCCCAAGAGGCCAAAAAGCACTATTCTGATAGCTCCCATAAAAGAAGGAGAAACCTCCTCTCCCAGAATGCTTCCACAGCTTCCCCTCTTGTCACATTGTCTCAACCTGTCAGCTTGACCATTCCCTAACAAGCAACGGTTTGGCTTCTGCTTAAACAAATGATTGGTCTATCTTACTACATCAGTGTGGAAAATTGGATGGAAATACAATTTTGTTTGGTCTAAAATAGCAGGGCCCTCTCTCAGAGCTAGAAGTGGTGTCAATTTCCACTATAACTCCCCCAAACAGAAGAAATGCCAATTGCACAAAAGAGGGAAGAAAGAAATAGCCTCAATGTCCACTATGATGATACATCAGAATAAATTGCAGATACATTAGAGATCCAAATGGTTACAAACAGACAAACAGGATTCTCCACCCTCAAGGAAGTAGAGCAGAACTCCTTATACCTTAAGTGTGGTCTGTACATAGTGGCTTCCTTCCAAAGAGCACTGTATGAAAAAGTGGGTAAAACAAGTTACTTTTCAGGTACAGAAACAGAACCTCAGCTGAGTGATCAAAGTCAACATCAAGAGCGGTAAGTCATATTGGGTATACATACCCTCGATCTGATGTGATGTGAAGGACACTTTACCTCTGTGGTCTTTCTTCCCAAGTCACAAAACTCAGTCTCACTATGAGACAAATATCAGACAAATCCCAACTACGGGGTATTCTACAAAATATCTGGCCAGTACTTGTCAAAACTGTTCACATAATCATCAAAAACAATTAAAGTCTGAGAAAACGTCACAGACCAGATGAGGCTAAGGAGACATAAAGGCTAAATGTAATGAGGTATCCTAAATATGTATTTCCTAGAACAGAAAAAGGACATTATTTTTTTTTTCATTTCTTTTTTTTTTTTTTTTAATATATGAAATTTACTGTCAAATTGGTTTCCATACAACACCCAGTGCTCATCCCAAAAGGTGCCCTCCTCAATACCCATCACCCACCCTGCCCTCCCTCCCACCCCCCATCAACCCTCAGTTTGTTCTCAGTTTTTAACAGTCTCTTATGCTTTGGCTCTCTCCCACTCTAACCTCTTTTTTTTTTTTTTTTTCCTTCCCCTCCCCCATGGGTTTCTGTTACGTTTCTCAGGATCCACATAAGAGTGAAACCATATGGTATCTGTCTTTCTCTGTATGGCTTATTTCACTTAGCATCACACTCTCCAGTTCCATCCATGTTGCTACAAAAGGCCATATTTCATTTTTTCTCATTGCCACGTAGTATTCCATTGTGTATATAAACCACAATTTCTTTATCCATTCATCAGTTGATGGACATTTAGGCTCTTTCCATAATTTGGCTATTGTTGAGAGTGCCGCTATAAACATTGGGGTACAGGTGCCCCTATGCATCAGTACTCCTGTATCCCTTGGATAAATTCCTAGCAGTGCTATTGCTGGGTCATAGGGTAGGTCTATTTTTAATTTTCTGAGGAACCTCCACACCGCTTTCCAGAGCGGCTGCACCAATTTGCATTCCCACCAACAGTGCAAGAGGGTTCCTGTTTCTCCACATCCTCTCCAGCATCTATAGTCTCCTGATTTCTTCATTTTGGCCACTCTGACTGGCGTGAGGTGGTATCTGAGTGTGGTTTTGATTTGTATTTCCCTGCTGAGGAGCGACGTTGAACATCTAGAAAAAGGACATTAAATAAAAACTTAAGGGTATCTGAAAAAGGGATAAACTGCAATTAACAATAACATCAATATTGGCTCATTAATTGTGACAAATGTGCCATGCTAATGTAAGATGTTAATAATAGAAGAGATTGGGTTTGGGGTATATGGGAACTGTGCTACTTTCACAACTTTTTTGTAAATCTAAAATTACTCTAAAATCTAAAGTTTATTTCAAAAACCTTTTAAAACACATTGAAGACCTCCAAGACATGTTTTAGAAGAGCACATAAGAGAATATTTTTATAATCATGAGATAGAAAATCTAATAAGAAAAATGCAATGCTCAGCAAGCAGAAAGGCAAAGCTGACTAGATTTGACTACATAAGAATTCATAAGAAGAAAGGTAATAACCAAAGTGAGCAGATGCCTAACAGAATGAAACAAAAGTATCTGCACACATATTCATTTCAGGAAACTGAAAATAAAGCAAGAGCAGTGTTTGTAAGTCATCAGTTTGGGAAAGGAAGGGGAGGGGAAGGGGAAGGAAAAGGTGGAAAAGTGGAAAGGAGGACGGCAGCAGAGAGAGTATATGATTGACATTGAGAGCAACTTCACTTTATCAAAAGTATAAGATTAAAACATGCATAAGAGACTGTTAAAAACTGAGAACAAACTGAGGGTTGATGGGGGGTGGGAGGGAGGGGAGGGTGGGTTATGGGTATTGAGGAGGGCACCTTTTGGGATGAGCACTGGGTGTTGTATGGAAACCAATTTGACAATAAATTTCATATATTAAAAAAAATAAAAATAAATAAAAATAAATTTAAAAAAATTTAAAAAAAACATGCATAGCTGCTTCAAGGCTTTAGGAAGCCTATGAAAGACCAACTGTAAACTGTGTTGCAAAGCTTAATATAGAATTCAGTGAGGTAGAATGAAAACAATCACTCCCTTTGTTTAGGGAAATATCTTGATAAGCTTCTTTGGGTTGGAAAGGGGACACTGAAAGGCTTGCTCTATATAAGAGGCAATATGTAAACAAAGAGAGCTAGAATCGGATTTGGAAATGTATATAAGTTCTGAATGTCTCTGGACTCCAGGAAAAGACTTAGTGAAGCGCTAAAATAGAAACAGAATTAGGTTTGACTGCCACACTATTGAAGTGTATTCAGGGAGACATTGGCCTTAAGGTTAGACACATTTTAAAGGCTTGTGTTAAATTTCATCTTCCCTTAAAATTTAAGTGCCAGTAATTAGTAGCTAGTTAATATCTATTCTAAGTTTGGGAAGTGACTATTTTTGCAGGAAAAATATAGTTGTGGAAAAGTTTCAGCTGTAAGCCTTAGACGTTCCCAGCTGGAGGAAGCCTAGCTTTTGGAAAGCAGCCATGTCCAAGCTCAACCACTTACCTGGGGCACCAAATTCTAGGCATGGTGCCTAGAAGGAAATAAATAACTTCATATGTTTTAATTTATAAAGCCATGGCAAGCATCAAATATACGGATAAGGTTAATTTAAATTTATTCCACAAATATAAGAATATTAGCAAGAGAGGAACCCCTTCAAGCTTCAAGAGGCAGTATTAATATTACTAAAAGAAAGTGCTAATGTTTTACAATAGGAATTCACTAATTCATGCAATCATATAGGTTGAGAATATAAATAGATTTAAGAAAGATTTGAGTATCGTTATGATTATAGTTATCTCTTGTAGTATCACAGACTATGGATACATCATAAACTTTTTTCTTTAAAGAGAAAGAAATTTTAGGCATACTCCAAATATTTTGAAACTGCCATAATGGAAAATAATCACTTTTCCCCACAAAGTCCCGTTTTATTCTTGAAGACTTCTCCATGGTCAGTCGGTACCATCACCATTATCTCTGCCACCACCATCAGCAACACAGACTGAACACTTTCTTTACGCTAAAAGGTCTACATGAATTTTCTTATTTTTAAGTGTCAGATCTTATAAAAATGCAAACACCTCTGGATGCTATTACTAGTTAGCACAGTAGCAGTGATCAGAAAGCAAGATTCTTTGGGAATAGAATACAGAATATAAACCCTGGGACTTAACAGGAATGTGGCACGAAAGGTGGAAAACAAACACTAATTTTCCTTCCTTCTTAATTTTGCTTAGGATGAGAAGTATATGCACACATAAAGCCAGGACAAGTCCAAGATGCTTGTTATGTTGTGTTTTTAACTGGCTCCTTTTTATAAAATGCTTCAGGGATAGTCATCAGAGAACCTATAGAAAACCAACAGGTGCAGAGCACTTTCCTAAGTGTTATGATTAAATATTTTTTACTTAGAAAAACAAAGTCTCTAGTCAAGAAAGCCTGGGAATAAATGGTAGTAAGGTAGGTTTAAAAAAAAAAAAAAGCAGTGTCAATAGGTATACATCTGGGGTGCCTGAGTGGTTCAGTTGGTTAAGCATCCGAATTCCGCTCAGGTCATGATCTCACAGTTGGTGGGTTTAAGCCCCATGCCGGGCTCTGTGCTGACAGCTCAGAGCCTGGAAACTGCTTCAGATTCTGTATCTCCCTCTCTCTGCCCCTCCCCCATTGTGTTCCCTCTCTCTCCTCTCAAAAATAGATAAACACTTTAAAAAATAGGTATACATCCAAAACACAACTGTTTCAAATATTTTAATTACATTTTTAATTAAATTTGGCAATTTTCGAATAACATTGTACCATGAGCATTTTCTGTTAACTAAACAGTCTTTGTAATTATCATGTAATTGCTGTACAGAATTTTATAATAATTTACATGGTCTATTTTTAAAATTTAGATTGTATCCACATTTTCACTATTATATACAATGGTACAATGCACATATTTGTATGGAATTTATTCTGTGTTTTAGTACTATCTTCTGAGATAATGTCCACAAACAAAGTTAATGGGACAAGAAACACGAGCAATTTAAGGCTTTTGGCATATTGCTATCAAAAAAATTGCTTTCCAAAAGACATTTTCATATGCTCATTTGGAAACATAAATTATTAAAGACTTTTTGGAGTGTAATTTTATAGTATCTTTCAAAATAAAAATGCATGTAGGCTTTGAAGCATCAATCCCACTTCTAGGAATCTTTCCAACAAAAATAGTTACACATATATTCAAATACGGATGTACAAGGGTTTCATTTTAGCATTGTTTAAATTAGGAGGAAAATGGGAAATAACCTAAAACAAAAGGCCAAATAAATTGTGTTATGGCTATATTATGGTGAATAGAAAGCTGTTAAGAATTAAGTGATTTGGCATGCCTGGGTGGCTCAGTAGGTTGAGCATCTAACTCTTGATTTCAGCCCAGGTCTTGGGATTGGGTCCCTCATCTGGCTCTGCACTGTGTGGAGCCTGCTTGATATTCTCTTTGCCTCTCTGTCTCTCTGTCTCTCTCTCTCCCTCTGCCCCCTCCCCCTCTTGCACTCTATCTCCTTAAAATAAAAAATAAAGATAATAATAATTTTTTAAAAATGAATTTTAAAGAAGGAATTAAGTGATTCTACAATTCTTGACATGGAAAGCTCTCTTAGAGAGTTAAGTAGAGAACAAAAGCTGATAGATAAATAATCAGGTAGAATGATTTCATTTATAAAAAATAACTAATTAAATGTTTGAAGATTCATTCAAAAATCAATAGGGATTGATTGTGGTATGACATTATGAATGTATATAATACCACTCAATTATACATTTAAAATGGTTAAGATGGTAAATTTTGTTATGTATATTTTGCCACAATTTAAAAAAAATCAGGAGGGATCATACACCTGTGGCTGAGACTGTTAGCTGTCCCACCAAATCCATTCTCCTCTTCTTATACAGTAATAGATTATCAAATTTAGCTAGATACATTTCGCAGCCTCCCTTGCAGTTAGAATTGGCCACGTGGCTAACTTCTGGCCAATAAGGGATAAGTAGAAGTATTTATGACACTTTCTGAGAATCTTCCTTAAGAAACCACTAATATATTTTGTTGGCTAATTCTCAATAGCTTAAAACAGCAATTATCTATTTTCATGGATCCGTAGGGCAGCGGGGCAGCTGTGCCCCACATTCATTTAACCTGGGCCTGGGATGAAGGGACAGTCGGTCACTGAGGGAAGACCTTCCCCTATGGGCAGCAGGGGTACAGTAGGGCCAGCAGAGCAGTGAAGGTGTAAGAAGCCTGGGCTTGAAACTAAAACACTGCGACTTCCACCTGCAGCCATTGACCAAGTCTTATGGCCAAGCCAAAAGCCAAGAGGAAAGGAAGTATACCCTGTCTATGACGAGGGCAAGAGAGGATGTAAATGAGGGGGTGGGGTGGAGGAATAGGACAGTTAGGGTCTATACCACATATTTTGCTTGAAGATATTAACTTAATTGCCTAGGATTACATATCTAGAATGTGTCATAGCCAGGCATTCAAACCTAAGTTTACTGGATCCAAAGCCTATCTTTTCATCTTACCACTGTGCATTTTTGTATATTTTTACTCTATTTTAATTCTGATAGGATAAATTATCCCTCATTACTCAACTTTTTCATTTTGTCTTTGCTATTGCAATGTGTTCATCATTCCAAATGAATTTTAAAATCACTTTGTCAAATCCCAGAAATCAAACAAATAAGAAAACAGACTGGAAATGAACCTATATGGTAACTTTGGGAAATGCTGACATTGCTAACTTTCCTAAAAGGGATTTTGGTGTGTTCATTGTTATCAATTTTATTCATGTGGGTCTATCTATCTTATTAACATTACCCACAATCCTTTTGGGTTTCCTAGGTATCCAATTATTTTATCTACAAATATTAATAATGTTGTCACTTTCTAACATTTACAGTTCCTATTTCTTTTCTGCCTTTTTATGTTAGACAAAATTTCCAGAAGGTTATTGGGCTTTATTGACCAAAAAATATATGATGATAGTTTAAAAGATTGTTTTTAAATCACAGTAAAGAAGTGTCTTTCTATATGGGGCGCCTGGGTGGCTCAGTCGGTTGGGCGTCCGACTTCGGCTCAGGTCATGATCTCACAGTCCGTGAGTTTGGGCTCCACGTCGGGCTCTGTGCTGACAGCTCGGAGCCTGGAGCCTGCTTCGGATTCTGTGTCTCCCTCTCTCTCTGACTGTTCTCTCTCTCTCTCTCTCCCCTGTTCATGCTCTGTCTCTCTCTGTCTCAAAAATAAATAAAAAACATTAAAAAAATTTAAAAAAAGAAGTGTCCTTCTATACTTTTTAAAGAGGTTTTTTTACTTAAAGAAATTAGTATTTAAATTGGCAGAAGACATGAATAGACATTTCCCCAAAGACAGACATCTGGCCAACAGACACATGAAAAGATGCTCATCATCACTTATTATCAGGGAAATGCAAATCAAAACTATAATGAGATATCACTTCACACCTGTCAGACTGGCTAAAATCAACAACACAGGAAACAACAGGTATTGGCAAGGAGGGGAAGAAAGGGGAACCTTCTTACACTGTTGGTGGGAATGCAAACTCGTGCAGCCACTCTGGAAAACAGTATGACATTTCCTCAAAAAGTTAAAAATAGAACTACCCTATGATCCAACAATTGCACTACTAGATATTTATCCAAAGGACATAAAAATACTGATTTGAAGGGGCACATGCACCCCAATGTTTATAGAAGCATTATATACAATAGCCCAGATATTTAAACAGCCCAAATGTTCATCAGTTGATGAATGGATAAAGAATGGAGTAATGGAATTAATTAATTCTATCAATGAACAATGGAATATTACTCAGCCGTAAAAAAGAATGTCTTACCATTTGCGACAACATGGATGGAGTTAAAAAGAATATTATGCTAAGTGAGATAAGTCAGTCAGAGAAAGACAAATACCGTATGATTTCACTCATATGTGGAATTTAAGAAACAAAACAAATTATCAGGGGCACCTGGGGTGACTTAGCCCGTTAAGCATACGACTCTTGATTTCAACTCAGGTCATGATCTCACAGTTCATGAGTTTGAGACCCACATCAGGGTCACACTGAGAGTGTGGAGCCTGCTTGGGATCCTCTCTATCTCTCTGTCTCTGCCCCTCTCCCACTCTTGGGAGCACATTCTCTCTCTCTCAAAACAAAACAAGACACCTGGCCTTCCAAAGTATACTGAATGAAAAAGTAAAACAAAATAAAAATAAACAGATGATCACAGGAGGGAGAAAGAGAGGCAAACCAAGAAACATACTATTAACTATAGAGAACAAACTGATGGTTACCAGAGGGGAGGAGGGTGGGAGATGAGTGAAATAGGTGATGGGGATTAATGAGGGCACTTGTCATGATGGGCACTGGGTATTGCATGTAAGTGTTGAATTACTAAATTCTACACCTGAAACTAATATTATACTGTATATTAACTAACTGGAATTTAAATTAAAACTTATTTTACAAAGAAGAAATTTGTATTTAATTTATCAGATGCTATTCAACTATCACTACGTGATCATTAAATGATCTTATTTCCTTATTATCCTTAACATAGCTTAATGATTTTCCTAATATTGAAACACTTAGTTTCCTGGGTGGATTATTATTTTAGTATGCAGTTAGAACTGATCTACTAACATTTATTTAGGATTTTCAGATCTAGGCTTTAAAATCCAGAAAATATTGTTTCAAATGCACACTACATGGTTTTGTGGGAGTAAAATCTGCTTATAATTTTGACAGGTTCCCAAGAAGGTTTACATTCTCATGGTCTCCTCAAACTTCAAGTTCCTGCTTTTGTTCAACTGGATCAGCTGATGGATGGGCCTGGCATGTTGTTTCTTACTCCTTCTGTTTCAGAGAGTTAACCCAAATGTGGAATTCAACCCATTTCTTAGATTTCCATCAAAAACACACTCATACATAGCATGTATATATAATATACTTAGGTAAAATGAAAACAATATAAAATCCCAAGCTAGACATGTCTGGCCTAAAAGCCCTTTAACAATTTTTGGATCTCTTGTCTCCTGCTTCATTGCTTAGACCTCTGCTTTCTCCACTTTATTTCCCTGGCCAATTCCCCCTCTACCAGATAGAACAAAACTTTTCTACTTTCTTATACAAAGAAATTTAGTTCTGTCTAGTTTATACCCCTAAACTCAAGCTTTGGTGTCACTTTAAATATCTAATCAAACCCATCAAGGTGCTCGCCACCCCCTCCAAAAAAAGAAAGAAAAACTCATTTCGTGTATGTTAGTCAGATTTACTGCAGTAACAAACAACTCAAAATCTCTATAGCTTCCAAGAACAAGCATTTATATACTGCTCATGGTTTCTGCCAGTGGCTGCAACTCTGTTTTGTGTGTCTTCTTATTTACAAACCAGCCTAAAGGAGCAACCTCTATTAAGAACATGTCATTCTTGGGGCACCTAGGTGGCTCAGTTGGTTGAGCATCCGACTTCGGCTCAGGTCATGATCTCACGACTCGTGGATTTGAGCCCTGCATCAGGCTCTGCACTGACAGCTCAGAGCCTGGAGCCTGCTTCCAATTCTGTGTCTCCCTCTCTGCCCCTCCACCACTCAGGCTCTGTCTCTCTCTGTCTCTCAAAAATAAATAAACGTTAAAAAATAAAGAGAGAAGAACATGCCATTCTTAAGGTATGAAGAAAGGCAAATGAGTTGGCAGAAACACAAATTGCCTTTTAAAGTTTCTGCTTAGAGCTAAAACATTATCACTTCCTCTCATCTTCCATTGACCCAAGTCACATGGCTAACTTAGAAAATGTGGTGAGAAAGTATACTTCATCTATTCTCTTACAGAGAAGAGAATAGCTAGAAACATTAACATAATTTATCACAATGTAAGAAGAGTCACCCTCCTTATAATTAATTGTAAACAGCAACTTTCTCCTTTTCCTTATACTATATTCATGATTAAGATGGGTGTAGTAGTGGTTCTGGGAATCATGAGTTGTGAGCATCGGAGGGTGCCTATCAGAAAATCTAGAGAGCTTTTCTAATATGCGTGACCTCCCTACCCTGACCTTCACCACCATTCTGATTCATCCTTGGAGGTAGAAGCAGATATGGGCATTTCAAAGGATCCTCAAGTGATTTTAACACTTCCTATTCTCAAGTCTTTTGAGCACCACTGGAAATGGGTTTTGGGGGAATGCTCTTATATTGTGTCCACACCATTCCTGACACTTTAAATACAACGAGTCCTCCACTTTCTAACACTGTGACACAAAAATAAACTCAAAATTGATTAAAGACCTGAATATGAGACCTGAAACCATATAAAATCCTAGAAGAGAGCATAGGCAGTAATTGCTTTGACATTGGCCATAGCAACATTTTTCTAAATATGTCTCCTCCGGCAAGGAAACAAAATTTTAAAATAGTATTGGGACTACATCAAAATAAAAGGCTTTTATATAGCAAAGGAAACAAACCATCAACAAAACAAAAAGGTCAACCTACTAAATGGGAAGAGATATTTGCAAATGATGTATCTGATAAGGAAATAATACCCAAAATATGTAAAGAACTTATACAACAAACTCAGCTCAACTCAACACCAAAACAAACAAACAAAAAAGAAACAAATAGTCCAATTTTAAAAATGGGCAGAGGACCTCAATAGACATTTCCAAAGGAAACATACAGACGGTCAACAGACATATGAAAAGATGTTCAACATCACTAATTACCATGGAAATGAAAATCAAAACCACAGTGAGATATCACTTTACACCTGTCAGAATGGCTAAAATCAAAAAGATAAGAAATAAGCGTTGGTGAGGATGTGGAGAAAAAGGAAATTTCACACACCGTTGACAGGAATGTAAATTTGTACAGCCACTGTGGAAGACGGTATGAAGGTTCCTTAAAAAATTAAAAATAGAGATATCATATGATCCAGTAATTCCACTATCCACTACTGGGTATTTACCAAAGAAAACAAAAACATTAATTCAAAAAGATATATGCAGCCCTATGCTTATTGCAGCATTGTTTAGAATAGCCAATATATGGAAACAACCAACATATCCATCAATAAATGAATGAATAAGGAGTATATGGTATATATATTTGTGATACATATAATATACACACACATGAGATATATATATATGAGATATGTATATAATAGAATATTAATAAAAATGGCAGCATAATAAAGGGATGGAATATTCATATTGATATAAATGGCATATTAATAAAAAGGGATGAGATTATGCCATTTGTGACAACATGGATAGACCTAGAGGGTATAATGCCAAGTGAAATAATTCAGACTAATAAAGACAAAGAGCATATGATTTCACTCATGTATGGAATCTAAAAAATCCAGCTAACTAACTAAATAAATAAACAAACAAAAAGCAGAATCAGACCTGCAAATACAGAGAACAGACTGATGGTTGCCAGAGGAAAGGGGAGTTGGGAGATGAGCAAAGTAGGTGAAGAAGAGTGGGAGATATAAGCTTCCAGGTATGGAATGAGTAAGTCATGGGAATAAAAGGCACAGCCTAGGGAAAACAGTCAATGATATTATATCGTATGGTGCCAGGTGGTGACTACACTAGTGGTGAACGTAGCATAACATACAGAGATGTTGGATCACTATGTTGTATATGTGAAATTGATGTAATATTATGTGTCAACTATACTCAAATGTTTAAAATTTTTAAATAATAAATACAATAAGTCCTTCAATGAACATCGCAGTAAGCACATAGAAGACATGAATAGGCAATAATACCTGCCTCATATATTTGTCCAGGACTCTCCTTTTGCCAAGAGAAGGTTTTTACCTAGCAAGGACTGCAGACATTTGCTACTTTTTTTTTTAATGTATATTTATTTTTGAGAGTGTGAGCTGGGGAGGGGTAATGAGAAGGGGGCGGAGGATCTGAAGCAGGCTCTGCACTGTCAGCGTGCCTGATGCGGGGCTTGAACTAACGAACACAGGTTGGGCTTGAACTCACAAACCGCAAGACCATGACCTGAGCCAAAGTCGGATGCTCAACCGACTGAGCCACCCAGGTGCCCTGAGATTTGCTACTTTAAAAAAAGAAACTACTGTTGAAATTTTTGCAAGAATATATTTTTAGAGCACTCAACCAAGAAGAGTGAAATATAATTTTAGATTGGACTGAATTTGTCAATGTGGGTGCACTTATCAGAAGTGCTGCTTCCAGAGTGCTGGCTCAAGGAGTTGGGTGTCTAACTGGGTTGGATAAAGCAAATCAGGCTCCACAACGCGCCTCATTAAAAAAAGTGGAGATGCCAAAAATCCCTTGGCATAGGTACAGGAAGGAAATTAACGACTCCTTGAGATAGGAATGCTGGAATAGATCCTGCTTATATACCCACAACTATTGCCCCAAGAAGGACTGGAATGACTATCCCTTCCCCAAGACCTTAAGACCTGCACTGCTGAAGGAAATTCCAGTATCTTTTTCTTATGCTTCACTATTTTCTGAATGTTGGAAATTGCTAGTGAGAAATGTTGCAATTGAAATGTGTTGCCTAGTTTCATTTGGGAAAGGAGAATCTTGAAATTGCAGAAGTGAGATAGCCTCCATCAACAATCAGAGGCAATTTGTGCATGATTACAATAGGCAGAAAGATCAGCTGCGTAATCAGAATGATTTCACTTTCATAGATCTCTGGCTATGCCTATTTGAGCAAAGAGTTGTCACTAAAGTCTTGATTTGTATGACCAAAATAACCTAGGTAACTTAAATAAGGCCTGATTTGAGCCAAGACAATAGTCATGACTCCTCATCCAATTTCCAGAGCTGAATCCACAGATCCACAGGCATCTTGCTTGAAGGGGAGACTAGGTAACATAATAGCAAAAGTAGATTCTTTGACTATTACCCCTAGGTATTCCTAACGGCCACTTAAAAGTATAACTATGTCCTTGGATGAGAGAAATAATTAAGACTTCTCAGGAACTTTTAGATACTTGCTCTAAGCTGATAGTAATTTCTGGCACAGAGAAATTCACTGAGACCCACCTATCAGAATAAGGACATACCTGGGTCAGGTAAAATAAATGAAGTTTGACACAGTCAGACTCTAAACACATTCATTCTGTCATTTTATTCCAGTTCCTGTGTTGAATAAAATATTCTCAACAACTGGCAAAAAGTCCCAGATATTTTCCCTATGATGGTAGGAAGAACAAAATGGAAGATACTAGAGTTCCCTCTCCCTGTTAAAATAGCAAATCAAAGGCAATGCTATATCCCTGAGGGAATTTCAGATATTAATGCCACCGTTTGTGGCTAACCCAACAGCTGTTTTTACTTGCTCAACACAATGCCTTTTTTATTTTAAAGTTATAAGACAACCATGTGCCTCCAGGAGACTGAACTCCTCTCTAGGACCAGGGGGTGAATTTTAATTAGACTAAACCCAAACCTAAATAATTCCATTCTCCTTGCATTCATTGGTTTAGGAATGGGAATATGATGCCATTCTGGCCAATGAGATGTGAGGGAAAGCCCGCTAGGAGGCTGAAAGTATCCCCACAGTCTTGAAGAATGACAATGGCTGGCATGATCAGACAGTTGGGACAAAATGGTACAGTCTCAGGCCCTAGAACACAGTGACAGAACTAGGAAATGCTCTTTTCTACATTCTAAGTAATCAGAGCATCTCAGCTGCAATGATTTCAGATTGCCTATTAGTTTCTTCTGGATCCCTGGACTTGCTCTGTTTCCTATCCTTTCTGAGACCTGATGATTCAGTATTTTGTGTTTTGATTCTGTGGCTACCCCACAGCCCTCTGATAAATTCCTGTATTTGCTCAGAGTTCATTTCTACTGCTTATAAAGAGCTCTAATAGATGTACCTTCCTATGTATTTTTTTTAAAAACTCACATATTTTCTTTATAATTGTTTTTGTTTTGCACTCACTTTTATATTTATGAATTATTTTTATATGTTTCCTTGGTTTTATTGTGTGTCAGCAGCTTTTTTTCTGCTACAAATTCTCAATTTTTTTATTCTTTAGTTTTGACAAATTTCTCAGTGCAAGAGCGTCCATCATGAGAAATTTTTGAGATAGGACATACAAATGGTCTGACTCTGAGATCTCTTATATCTGAGAATGCCATTTATTTGAGATTATACATAAATGACAGCATTCCCTCCCTCAAGTTTCTATGGATATTGTTTTATTGTTTTGTGGTATTTGGTATGAGCACAGAGGTCTGAAGCTAGTCTGATATGTTTTCCATTGAAAATATCATTTCCCTTGTTTCTATACTTGAAAGTTTCCTCATAGTTTAATTATTTCTGCTCCTTTGTTGGTTTTGCCTTCAGAATTTCTACAAAGTTTTTCTGGATTCTTGCAGTTGCTACTGACAGAAAATCAAATTTATGTGTAGTGGCCTGAATTTCCTTGCAGAAAAGAGTTGACGCTAGCCAGTTTAAGGAGGGAGACACCTACTAAAGTCTATTCCCTTACTAAGGAATGACGAAAAGGCTTGTAGTAGCAGGCTGGACTTCCAGAACAACCCCGGAAGCCACATCTAACATCTACCTCAGTGAAGTTGCTGGTCTGGCTACTATATCCCTGCTAATTTAAATGAAAACTATGCTACCTCTGTCATGGTCATGAAAGCTGCCAGACCAGGAAATTGCTGCCACCCTTGCCGATCACGCAGAGCTAGGGACAGACTAGACATCGGGGCTTCTGTCATAGCTGCTGCAAAAGTACCCAAATGCCTCTGGTGACAGAGTAATGCCAGTATAGCCACTCTATGATACTCATAACCCCCTTTCAAATCTCATTCAGATGTATCTACTTAGTGGATACACATCACATGCAGAAATCCTCAGTGCAAAGGCATCTGAGTAATGTAGACTTTAGTTTTCCAGCTTGTGGTGTCCACAAAGTCATGCTAGTATGGGCTTGGAGTCTTGTTGAGTGAGCCAGTTTTCAATATCTGCCACATTAACTTAAAAAATAAAGGGAATTTTTGTTGGCCGATGTACTTGGGAAGTCCAAGGAGTACAGTTGGCTCTAAACAACTGGAACCAGAAGTTCAAACCATGTTACCAGCATTCTCTCTTTCTCTTCCTATTTTTCAGTTCTGATTTTATTCATTCAACAAACATTTACTGAGTACTATGTGCCAGACATTGTTATTAGTGCTGGGGATGCCATAAAAAACAAAACACATATTGATCTCTGCCTTCTTGCCTTTCTTCTCTAGTAGTTCTGTTCTCTGGCTGATTTTCTGAAAATGGCAGCAAAATTAGCTCCCAGTAGCTTTACGCTTTTGGGTTACTTCAGATATCACAAGGAGAAAGGACTTTTCTCCCACAGAAAGCATATAAATTCTACCCTCCCCAAAGAAGATTCTAATTGGTTTCCTTCTCTCTCTCTCTGCACCTCTCCCACTCACAAGTGCACGCTCTCTCTCCCTCTCAAAAATAAACATTAAAAAAACCCTTATAAAAAATATGTGATACACCTATGACCAATCAGAGTATGGAGGGGCACACATCATATGCCCACCAGATGTTGGTCAGGCTGTTCCGAAACAGAAAGGGCATGCTCCATCCCTAAACTACCCAGCACACTACACACACACACACACACACACACAGAGCACACAACCTTATTTCTGTACATTCATTTTAAAAAGTGTTCCTCCTTATGACAACACAAGTTCCTCTTCCACAAAAGAATACACACTCTCTTCCTCCCCAAAAGAAGAAATTTCAAAATTCACCCAGTTACCATATAATGTTCTAAAGTCCAGGATTTCAGGCCCAGATGACTCATCATTTAGCAACTTATGGATAAATGAGAAGTATAACTACCCCCGACATATTCAGTATTTCAATTCATGAGGTACAACAGAAAGCTACAACAAAAACCCTTATTTGAAAATGGGAAACCAGCTTCTGGCCACCACTCTATGGCATATACCTATACTTCTGGCCGAAAGACCAAAGCCCCTGTTCTGGCAGCAGACTAGTTTAAAAAAAAATTTTTTTAACGTTTATTCACTTTTTTTGAGAGACAGGGCGTGAGTGGGGGAGGCGCAGAGAGAGAGGGACACACAGAATTGGAAGCAGGCTCCAGGCTCTGAGCTGTCAGCACAGAGCTGGATGTGGGGCTCAAACTCACAGACCGTGAGATCATGACCTGAGCCAAAGTCGGATGCCTAACCAACTGAGCCACCTAGGCGCCCCTGGCAGCAGACTAGTTTTGCATCATCAACCCAATGGACTAGTAACCAAAACCAGAGATTGGGCAGGATTGTGATTCTTGAATCTAAACCCCTAGCCCAGTGGCTTTTTCTCTTTGCCACAGACTGTGAATGTCTGCCATCCCCCTATCCTTGTTTTAACTGTACTCCTCCTGGCCTCTGTCCCTCATTGTGACCCAGCACTCCAAAACCCATAATCTTTCTCTGGATTACATCCAGTGGTTGTATCTTAGCAGTGGAATTACTCTTGCTTTTGTGGGGCAGAGAAGTAACAGCAGGAAGCGTCTGGGTAAGGCCCAGGGGCCAGCCTTCTACCCTTGCCAGTCTTCTCGTCCACCACACTCCTCACCTTCCTGTTTTTACTCCCACTATCTTTGGCTTCAGCCTCAAGTCAAGAATACTGTTGTTAGACTCCTTCAAATGTATATGAGTTGCTGACTCTTAAGGATCCGAGATTGCTGGTTACAGGCAAGAAAGAGACTCTCAGCAAAGTCATATGGATGGTATTGCTTTTCTGCTTGCTGTTGAGACCAGAGTGAGATTTTTCAAAAGAACTTCACTGAGATAAAATTTCCATGCATGTAATTCACCCATTTCAAGTGTACACATTAACAGCTTTTAGTGTATTGACAGAGTTGTACATCCATTACCATAATCAATTTTAGAACGCTTTCTTCTTTTTAATGTTTATTTACTTATTTTGAGAGAGAAAGTGTGTGCTCATGAGCGCATGAGCAGGGGAGGGGGAGAGAGAGAGAGAGAGAGAGAGAGAGAGAGAGAGAATCCCAAGCAAACTTCTCACCGTTGGCACAGAGACTAACCTGGGGCTCAATCTCATGAAACTTGAAGTTAGCCTTAGCTGAAATCAGGAGTCAGAAGCTCAACCAACTGAACTATCCAGGCATCCAATTTTAGAACACTTTCTTTACCCCAGAGAGAAACCCCACTTCCTCACTTATTTTTTATTTAATAGTTTATTTATTTTTCAATTTACACCCAAGTTAGTTAGCATGTAGTGCAACAAGGATTTCAGGAGTAGATTCCTTAGTGCCCCTTACCCATTTAGCCCATCCCCCCTCCCACAACCCCTCCAGCAACCCTCTGTTTGTACTTCATATTTGAGCCTCTTATGTTTTGTCCACCTCCCCATCTTTATATTATTTTTGCTCCCCTTTCCTATGTTCATCTGTTTTGTATCTTAAAGTCTTCATATGAGTGAAGTCATGTATTTGTCTTTCTCTGACTAATTTCGCTTAGCATAATACCCTCTAGTTCCACCCACATAGTTGCAAATGGCACGATTTCATGCTTTTTGATTGCCGAGTGATACTCCATTGTATATATATACACCACATCTTTTTTATCCGTTCATCCATCGATAGACATTTGGGCTCTTTTTTTTTAATGTTTATTTATTTTTGAGAGAGAGACAGAGACAGAGCACAAGGGGGGAGAGGCAGAGAGACCCAGAATCTGAAGCAGGTTCCAGGGTCTGAGCTGTCAGCACAGAGCCTGACATGGGGCTAGAACTCACGAACCTCAAGATCATGACCTGAGCTAAAGTCAGACGATTAACTGACTGAGCCACCCAGGTGCCCCTTTGAATATGCCCCTTTGAAACAGCACACCGTGCTGTTTCGAGAGGACACATGCACCCCCATGTTTATAGCAGCACTATCAACAATAGCCAAAGGATGGAAAGAGCCCAAATGTCCTCTTTCTCTGCATCCTCGCCAACATCTGTTGTTGTTGCCTGAGTTGTTAATGTTAGCCATTCTGAAAGGTGTAAGGTGGTATCTCATTGTGGTTTTGATTTGTATTTCCCTGATGATGAGTGATGTTGAGCATTTTTTCATGTATCGGTTTGCCACCTGGTTGTCTTCTTTGGAGAAGTGTCTGTTCATGTCTTTTGTCCATTTCTTCACTGGATTATTTGTTTTTCAGGTGCTGAGTTTGTTAAATTCTTTATAGATTTTGGATACTAACCCTTTATCTGATAAGTCATTTGCAAATACCTTCTCCCATTCTGTCGGTTGCCTTTTAGTCTTGCTGATTGTTTCCTTCGCTGTGAAGAGGCTTTTTATTTCAATGAGGTCCCAATAGTTCATTTTTGCTTTTGTTTCCCTTGCCTCCAGAGAAGTGTTGAGTAAGAAGTTGCTGCAGCTGAGGTCAAAGAGGTTTTAGCCTGCTTTCTCCTAGGGGATTTTGATGGCTTCCTGTCTTACGTTGAGGTCTTTCATCCATTTTGAGTTTATTTTTGTGTATGGTGTAAGAAAGTGGTCCAGGTTCATTTTCTGCATGTCTCTGTGCAGTTTTCCCAGCACCACTTGCTGAAGAGACTGTCTTTATTCCATTGGATATTCTTTCCTGCTTTGTCAAAGATTAGTAGGCCATACATTTGTGGGTCCATTTCTGGGTTCTCTCTTCTGTACTATTGATCTGGGTGTCTGTTTTTGTGCCACCACTTCCTCACCTCAATCCTCCCATCCTCCCAGCCCTTAAAACTGCTAATCTGCTTTCTGCCTCTACAGATTACCTTGTTGTAGACATTTCATATAAATGGAATCATACACTCTGTGGTCCTCTGTGATGGACTTCTTTCACTTAGCATAATATTCTCAAGGTTCATCCATGTTGTAGCGTGCATTAGCACTTCACTTCTTTTATTGCTGAATAATATTCACTGTATGCATATACATTTTGATTATCCACTCATCAGTCAATGAACATTTGGGTTGTTCCGTCTACCCTTTGGCTATTATGAATAATATTGTTATAAATGTTCATGTACAGGTTTTATGTGAACGTATTTTCATTTCTTTTGGAGTATCTATGAATGGGATTGCTGGAGCATATCCTAACTCTGTTTAACTGTTTGATGAAAACTATTTTTTTTATGTTATTAAAAGTATCAAAAAGTCACTAACTTACTCCAATATCTTGACATTTTCTGCAAGCCACTAAAACACTAGCCACAGGGGGCATGTGATCAGATTTCCAAATACAACAGGTGACAGTCTAATTTGTGTCTACCCTATAACCCAGATGTTCAGTACTCAGGTGGGAACAGAAGAATTCTCATTACCGCTTATACCTCAACTCAGAAATTCTATATTTTAGAGCCTGACACTTGGACTATATTTCACTTCCAGTTACCAATCTTTGTCTTATGATTACAAATGAATAAAAAGTTAGGTCTTACAGGGATGCCTTGATGGTTCAGTCAGTTAAGTGTCTAACTCTTGATTTTGGCTCAGGTCATGATCTCACAGTTCATGAGTTCAAGCCCTGCTTTGGGCTCCAGGCTGATAGCATGGAGCCTGCTTGGGTTTCTCTCTCTCCCTCTTCTTTCTGCTCTTCCTCCACTTGTGCTCTCTCTCTCTCTATCTCTATCTCAAAATAAATAAATAATCTTTTTCAAAAAAGTTAGGTCTCACATTATTGGGAGTTTGATTGTGAAATCTGATTTCAGATACATCTGGATACAGCAGTTCAAAACTGTAAAGCAAATGCCATCTCTCTACTTTTCAACAATCTTTTTTCTATTTTGGCTTAATTTTCAGGTGGGCTTGCTTTACTTGACTGCAAAAGTGCCCCCTTGCAGCTCATGATTCGAGATTCCAAAAGGGACCCGTATTGGTTCCTTCATAAAAATGCTAATTGACCCTAGTGAGGGCAAGAGATCTGGGGGGCACAGGGGAAGCCGTTCTTATTCTGGGTCACCTTCCATTTCCAGATCAAGGGAATAGGATGGTCAGCCCGAGTTCCATGCTCATTCTCACGGCAGAGATGGTGGGGTCAAATGATTGACAGCCAGGTATGGCATGAGAGATTTCCAAAAGGAAAAATATACCTGGAAGTCAAGAAACAACTGTCCCATATACTTTCTATATCTATTATACTCAATTTCATCATTTTCATTTTTATGTCTTTATCAATTTTCTGTGTCCTATGAAATATTTTTCAAATTTGCCCCATACATTATTCATTCAGTTTTCTGAAAGATTGAGTCTGTAATTACCCTCCTGTGCTTTGGGTTTCTGTGTAGTTTTTAGAATATCAATGATGTTTTAAAATATTTATTATGGGGGCTCCTGGGTGGCTCAGTCAGTTAAGCATCGGATTTCAACTCAAGTCATCATCTCACAGTTCCTGAGTTCAAGCCCCACATCGGGCTCTCTGCTGTCAGCACAGAGCCCACTTCAGATCCTGTCTCCCTCCCTCTCTGCCCCTCCCCCACTTGTGCTCTGTCTCTCTCAAAATAAATAAACTTTAAAACATAAAATAAAAGAAAATATTTATTATGGATCCATTCTTCCCAGGATATTATGCTAGGACAAGGACCCTGTCTTCAGAGAGATTACTGTTTGCTGGAGGAGGACACCAATGAACAGATAATTACAGTAAAGTGGTGTACCTAAAGTAAGCTCAGGGTGCTTGGATGTGCCTAGCACAGGCACCCAACCCAGCCTGGGAGGATTCATAAGTTTTCCAAAGGAGACAGTCTTTAAAGAATGAGTGTTCACTGCATAGGGAGTGGGGACCAAAAAATGAAGGGAATTTCAGGTCAAGGCACGGTGTGTGCAAAGGCATGAAGATGTAAAAGCGCATGTCAAGAGAGAGGAACACTGATTACTTCAGTGAGATCAGTACATGCAGTGCAAGGGGAGCAACAAGAACAAGGCCAGTGAAGTGCCTAGGGACCACGTCATAAATAACACTGCAGCTGTGTTCCTGGGGGGTTGGGTTTTTGTCCTGCGAGTAATGGAAGGGTTCAGACAGGGATGTGTCATGATCAGAATTGCATTCTAGAAAGGCAATTCTAATGACAAGGTGGAGGATGTCCTGCAGATACAAACTGTTCAAGAGGTTACTGCAGCCACACTAGTGAGAGATGGTAAGGATCTCAATTATGAGTGTGTGGCAGGTATGTGACCTTCACAAAAGAAAAGGAAGTCAGAGCCAAGAAATGGAAGGAGCAATAAAATGGTGGGTAGCCTCCAGTTCCATATCATCCCTTAGACTTTGCAACTAAATGAACCAACAAGCTACCTTTGGAGCTAAGCTCATTTGTGTCGGTTTTCCAGACTTTAAACTAAGAGAGTCCTGACTAACTCAATAACAAATCAAATAATCAATCCATCCCTACCTCTATCAATTAATATGGTGCTTTCTTCAAGGAGATGGTTTACAAATTCACTTGTCTGATTCTTCTCTTTATCTCTTTCTACTCTCCTCAGAGTTCTCGTCTTTTCCTTCAGATGTGAGAAGAGCTGGAGGGTGGAAAAAACTCCGTAGGGGTGATTCTCACAGTTTATTTTTGTTGTGTTTCTCTCAAATCTCCTTACATGTTTATGTTAGATACTACTGTGGGTCTCATGTTATCCACAGAATCTTAAAAGGGATTATTAGCATAGCTGTGGCTTTCTTTCTTTAAAATAGACCCCATCTTACTTGGAATTTGTATTCCTCAAGGGATAGTCTTTTTCCAGATACACAATACTAAATATTTTAATCAAATATGTGATCAGAAATATTTTCCATTTTACTTCTTTTATTTATTTAATGGGCTCATGTTACCCATGCTTTTTGGAAGAGAATTATTTGGGATAAAGGCTCAGATTTTATATTCCAAAATATGAGAAAATGATTTCTTGTTTCTGGGACATATAAAATGTCAGTCTAATTGTGCATTGTTTGGTATAGTCATGTATGGTTTGAGAATGGATTTTAAATTATATATACTAATATTAAATTAAGTTAATTTTTTTTGGTAGTTCTCTGTCATAGTTAAGGGGTTGGGTTCTAGAACATGTCTTGAAAAGGTTATATAGATCATTTCAGAATTCTCCCATTATTTCAGTTCTCCTCTTCCCTCATTCCCCAATGTGGTTAGATAGTCCCACACATCTGCATCCTTGAATCCCAAGACACCAAACTTAGGGAGTAGTTTCTGCCTTCACCACATGCTCAGAAAAACTCCTGGATTAGTTTCTATTCTTACTGCTGGGCTCTGATCTTTCTGCCTAAACCTTAGTCTGCCTTTTATTTTATTGCTTTTTTTTCCCTTCCCAGATTTGCATACTTCATGGTTCTTATCCTTCCCCTGGGGTCTGGTGTCCTACTGGCTCTGATTCATGGCTGGTCTTGACTTCCCTACTAATGCACATTCTGGCTTCTATTGATTCACAGGTTGCTGATCCCTGACTGATTTTTTTCCCCTTCCAAGTCTTGCAGCCAGCCACACTCATTGTGGTTCATAATCCTGGTGTAGATTTATCACATCTGCCTCCAATGCTTACAGGCAATCAAGTGGAAAAGCTCAGACAGAGAATCAGGAACCAAGAAAGACACATACTACTGAAACTGACTCAAAAAGAAATAGAAAATTGGAATAGAACTATGGCAACTGAAGGGACAAATAAGTAACCGCCCCCTCCCCAAAATGCCCACAAAGTAGAACGTAGGCCCTGATGTCTTCACCATTGAATTCTACCAAACATTCAATAAAGAATAAATCCAAATTCTTCACCAACTCTTCCAAAAAATAGAAGAGGAGGGAACACTTTCCAAATCATTCCATGAGGTCAATGTTACCCTGAAATCAAAAGCAAGCAAACACATGGAAAGAAAACTATAGAACAATATCTCTTGTGAATATGGAGGAAACTAGGCAAGAAAAAGAAATATAAGGCATCCAGATTGGAGAAGAAGAAATAAAACAGAATTCACAGGTGACATACTCTTCATACACTAAAAAATTATTGGAACTAATGAATAAGTTCCTGAAGGTTGCAAGATACAAGATCAACATGTAAAAATCAATTGGGGTGCCTGGGTGACTCAGTTGGTTGAGCGTCCGACTTCAGCTCAGGTCATGATCTCCCGGCTTTGAATTCGAGGACTGCATCAGGCTCTGTGCTGACAGCTCAGAGTCTGGAGCCTGCTTCAGATACTGTGTCTCCCTCTCTCTCTCTGCCCCTCTCTCACTTGCTCTGTTTCTTTCTCAAAAATAAATAAAGACATTAAAAATTTTTAATAAAACATGTAAAAATCAGTTGTATTTCTACACTTGTAATGATCAACCTAAAAATGAAAATAAGAAAACAACCCTTTTATGAGAACATCTAAAAGAATAACATGATTAGGAATACATTTAACAAAGAAGTGTAAAACTAATACTCTGAAAACTAAAAATAGTCTTGAAAGAAATTAAATAAAAGCTAAATAAATGAGAAAACAGTCCCATGTTCACAGATTAGAAAACTTAACATTGTTAAAATGTAAATAATCCCCAAACTGATCTATAGATTCAATACAATTCCTAACAGAATTACAGATGACTTCTTTTTGCAAACTGACAAGCTGATTATAAAATTTGAATGGAATTGCAAGGGACCCAGAATAGCCACAACAATTCTGAAAAGGAAAAATAAAGTAGAATTTACATTTCAATTTCAAGACTTAATACAAAGCAACAGTAATCAGGATAACGTGGTATGGTCAAAGGTAGACATAAATCAATGGAACAGAATTAAGAGTCCAGAAATAAATTCATACATCTATTTTCAGCAAGGTTGCCAAGACCATTCAGTGGAGAAAGAATAGTCTTTTAAACAAATGGTGTTGGGGACAACTGGATAGCCACATGCAAAAGAATGAAGTTGGACCCTTACTTTATGTCATATACAAAAATGATCTCAAGACGCATCAAAGATAAATGTAAGAGCAAAAACGACTCATACTATAAAAAAAACTGCCACATGCTATATGACTCTACTTATATGAAAGCCTAGAGTAGAGAAACCTATAAAAACAAAAAGTAGATTAGTGGTTGCTTATGGCAGGATATGGCATAAAAAGTGAATTATATGGTATATGAATTATATCTCAATATAACTGTTAAAGAAAAACAAACAAACAATAACCAAATCCACTCAAAGACTTATTAAATGACTTTTCAAAACATTAAAAAGCTTTGAAAATCTACTACAGATTCCTGAAGGTTTAGCTTCACAGATTTGTTTATTTTGCAATTAATGAAGGTTAAGAGAGCATTCTCTAAAATTGTCACTTGGAAGCTTAGAGTTTCTAGTTGTGACTCTAAGCACAAGTACACAACCATCATGTCTTTTAAAAGAGAATTTATTTGCCTTATTAACAAATCAAGAGTACTGAGTTTCTATCAAAGAGAACAGAATAAAGGGAAAAGATTAAATGTTTTATTTGCTTAGATTGTTTAAAGAAGTATGCTAGAGAATAATAGATGGGTTTAAACTTCTTTTAGAGTTACTAGCATTTCAAGTTCTTAAAAAACGAATAATGCACTAAAGTCCACTTAAAACTTGTAAGAGTGACATCAATGACCATAAAGTAGAGGCTAAATGAGTATTTTAAGGTAAAATTCATCACTATCAACTACTGGCTATAAGTAGTGAAACTAAATACAGAGTTAGTGAGCTAGGGATGAAAGGGGAAAATACACATAAAGCCTAGGGAAGGAGCCATAACAATATTTGGATGAGAGGATAATGACAGAATTATTTAGGAGGCAAAACTAGAGAAAAGAGAAAAGGAAAAGGAAAAGAAACCCTGTGGGAAATATTTCAATAAGTTCTGGAAAACATAGTGATTTTGATCAGATCATTTTTTACTCATTTTGCCACATGTTTACCAATAGCTTGAATGTGCAAGTGGACAGCAGTTTTTGTGATACAGTAAAATAATTTTTAAAAATAATAAGGTAGGCCTGGTGATTTTTTTTAATGTTCTCTTGTACCTGCTCCCTATGTTAGCAAGAAAGGCTGAAAATTGAGGTATAGACTTAATCATTATTTGCCCAGTCTAAAGGAATATGGGAGGGGATTCAGGCCTCTAAAAGGGAGATAGCCACACATTAATGGAAACATGAATTAAAAATAGGATTACCAAATATTTGTCAATTAGAGGAAAAAATCAGTTCAGTTTCTGTAAGAATAAATCATGCTTGACTAACCTGCAAAATTCAGAAGGAAAATAAATGTGTAGAGAAAGGGGAAAACATGGATGTATTTTATTCTTGGGAAAATCTCTGAAATTTTTTCACACCAATATTTGTTTCTTAATTGAGTTACCTAGGATTCAGCAGAAGGTTTTATCGTGGTAAAGAATAAAATAAAGTTAATAGGGAAGGAACATTATTGAATGGAGTAATGCACACTGTGTATTTCCCACAGAATCAATCCTAGGCCAATCTGATTTAAAGATTTATTATGTTTTGGAAAAGACAGTGCACGGTAAAATCTCTAAATTTGAAAATGATACTGAATTTTTATAGGGAGTGATATGCCAAAATGAGAGGGATAAAGTATGCAAAGTAAAAATGGCAGATGAATTTTGGCCTAAGCGCAACTTAACAAACACATTAGTGGGAAAATTACCCAAGCTCTAGTTATAGATGGATTTGATTGCTAAGTTACAGCAGAGCACAGGGTTCAAGGCATCACTGGGGCTATTCTTTAAAGATATCCTGATGTGTTATTGAGGTTCAAAATGTCAATACAAGATTATTGGAGACAAGATAATTAACATTGTCGATTATTCTATCTATGAGAAAATTACTGTCATGACTGATCTCGGCATGTTTCTAAGACCCAGAAGGGTGACTAGAAGGAGGTGGCCGTGCAGGACACCTTTTCTTCTACCTTGTGCAATGATTACCACATGGCATGAACCTACTTATCCATAAGGACAGAATACCAGCTTGGCTGCAAATGTCCTGAGACATTTTCTGAGAAACTACAGTGTGAAAGGCACTCTACTAGGTGCTAGGGAAGATACACAGATACATTTATTTATTTCAGCTCCTAGACTACCCAGAGAAAAAAGACAACTGCAATACAGAGGGGACAATAATTTTGCTCTATGAAAGGTGTGGATGTGCGTGTCCAGAGGAAAGAGAAATCAAACTCCATCTTACTTTTTATTCATTCATTCAGCTCACATTTATTGAATATGACTCTTCATTCATGCATTACATCAGAACTTAGTTACTGCTTACTAAGTGCTAGCCACTGTTCTAGGTGGTAGGTAATAACAGTGAACAAGACAAGGTCCCTGATCTCTACAATTATGATAGATTTTTTTAAGATACCCAAATAAACCTGATAACATCAGATAGATAAGTAGTATGAAAAAGAAAAAGCAAATGAGTTTGATGGAGAGGCTGGAGGTTGGTGGCTTCTTTACGTGGGATTCAGAAAAATTCTTTCAGAGAGGTGACATCTGACTTGGGACATATTGATGAGAAGGAGCCTATCATGTGTAGAGCTTTCTAGGCAGAGGGAGCAGCAGGTGCAAAGATTCTGATGTGGGAAGAAGCATGGTGTGTTTGAGAAGCAGAAAAAAGATCAGCAATAGCTCAGTGCGCCTGGAGAAGTTAGACAAGGCTGGAGGAAGATCTGGTTTTCCCCTTGGAAGATTCCCTCAAGCCCACTGGAATAAAGAGAACATGTCAGCAACTAAGTGATAATATAAAGAGTATGCAGATATACAGTCTTATTTTAAATGTGAAGCAGGAATTAAAGATGATTGGTTATGAATTCTATTTTCAGAAAGAGCCAGGAACATAAAGCTGAGGAAGAGGAACTATGGATAAGGATACTACAAACACACAAAAGTCCAGACCTTGAGCTAAGATTGAGCTACACTGTAGGGGTAGAAGCAGCAGCAAGGGTGGGCGATGGAGGTACTGTCCAGGGCTGGGAGGCTAAGCTTCTGACACAGTTGGATTTGAGTGACCCCTGAAAGGTTAATCAAGCCCACCCACCCCCTTTTCCCCTGAAAACCTCTCAGGACTCACTGAGGTCTCCGGAGCTTCATTCACTTGACTTAAACTTTGGTCCAAATAAGATACAAAGAGCCCCAGGAGGAGAAATGCATTATACTTAATTACCCTGCAGTGTATTATTAGTGCTTCATTTCTTTGGGTACTTAATCTTCAAGAGATCTCTGTTAAGAGGGGATGACAGCACCTCGGTATGAATTTGTGTAGATAATTATAGCTCTTCCATCTTTATAATGAGGTGGGAGAGAGTAATAAGGCACTTGCCTCTTTTGGATCAGAACAAATTGGGAGTTTGGGGGAGGCACAGAGAAGGCCGTATGAAACCAGGTTCAAAGTCCAGGGTCCGGCTTCACCTGTGGGACCTGGGAAAAATTATTTAGTTATTTGGAGTCCTAGTTGCCTTATCTGAAGGAATGCCAGACGAAGAGATTTGTTGTGGAGATTTAATTGGATAATTTAAGTGAAAGTGCCTGCCAGACTCGTAAATGTTTAATGGTCTTTCTTTCCCACTCAAGCCTGTGGCCCAAATTCAGGGGCATGGCTGGGTGTTCAGGGAGGCCAGTCCAAGTGGGGCTCCCCTGAGGAGCAAGGGAGAACAAGTCAGGTCATGAGGAGAATTTGGTACTTCTTTCTAGGCCACACAGAGAAGATATGTGAAAAATGAAATTTTGCTTAATGCCCAAAAGAATCCTGAGTGGAAAAACTACAGAACCTCTGGAGTAATGAATTTTCTTCCTTCTTAATGTGTTCTTCTAACACAGACATTGGTTTCAAAGGTGTTAAAATATAATAGGACTAAAATAATTTACTGCCAGGATTTTGATAACAAAATCCAAACATAAGAACCACCAAATCTACTTGCCAGAATTTAAACCACGTTAACCTCAAATCAATACACAGTACATCCGAAGAGGGAAAACATTTACATTGCCTGACCTGGGATTCTAGCAAACAAACTCTAGCTATGTCAATTCTTAGGCCTCTTTAATATCTCATTAGTCTAGGTTCACATCAATCGTTTCTTGCCAGGAAAATGGGTTTTTAAATGGGTTTCCATTTGGAGATGGCTCAATGCCAGCCTGAACAGGGCTTTTTAGAGGCATTGGAACACTCAAATGTCACCAGTTAAAGTCAGTACAATTTCTACTCGTACAATTTTATTTAATGCAATTACTTAAAGAAACAAAAAGGCAGACATAAGGATACTGGTATCAGAGGGAATGCAAAATCCATTGAAATGGCATCTACTGAAGGAGTCAGGTGACCTGTGTTAGGCTCTTAGTTCTATTAATAAGCTAAATATAGGACTTAATTGGATAAAGTGACAGATGTCTAATATTTTTCATTCTTATGTACACGGAACAGGTTCAAACCAGCCTCGCATAGATTCAGGCACTCACCCTGTGGATTGGCCAATTTAGTTTGAGGCAAGGAGGCACTCCCAAACATACCAGACTCCTTGGAAATATGTTAAGTGGTATTGATGATGGCCAGAGCTGCCAAGGGTGTCAAATGCATTTAAAAGTAAGCAGAGCCCAGGCCCGCTGCTCCCTGGGCAGGGACACAATTGATTTCAGGAGGGCATGGTTCCTTTTCAGTGGCGTGGGCAGGAGGCTCCCAGCCAAGGATCTCACCCGATGCAGAGCACATCAAGATATTATGAAAGATGCTAGAGTTGTAGCTCTCGTATTTGTGGCAATAGTAAGAATGGTAGCATCATCTTTAGCAACATTTGGCTTCTCTTTTTATTCTTTGTTTGATCTCCTTTTAGGAGGGGCAATACAACACTAAGGTGAAGGACAGACTCGGGTGGATTCCCTAGGTTTGAACACCAGCGCTAACACTTGCTAAACGGATGGTGGTGGGCAAGTCACTTAACCTCCGTGTGCCTCAGTTTCCTGATATATATTGTGAGAACAGTAATACGTACCTCAAAGAATCACTTTGAGGAATTCGTAAAATACAGACTGTTTAGGCAGACCCGGCATGTGGTAGATAAGCAATAAAGTTAGCTATTGTCATATTTCTGTGGGGGGGATTAGAACAATAACACATATTTAATATTTATCCATAAATACTTATTTATAGAAAGTATGTATGGATAAATATTAAATATCTAATTTAATAAAACAATTAGTACACAAAAAATTTTTTTAAACAAAAAAACCCATTTCCATCCACATCCCCACTGTCCACAGACTATCTAAATATTTTAGGAAGGAGGTTACCAGGTAATTATAATTATTTGCCTATACAATATATATTCTTCCCTTCTTCCTTAGTAATTATACCCTGATTTTGTTGTGGCTAGCAAACTGTTTTTCCTACCTTCTCTGCAAATAAGATTCACCATGTGACTAATTTACAGCCATTGAGATGAAAAGGCTCCTTAACAGTAGAATGGATAAATAAGATGTGGAATGGAAAACTACACAGTGATGAGAATGGACAAACTGTAACTAACTCAACAACATGAAAGAATCTCACAAACACACTGTTGAGTAAAAGAAAATAGGCACTACTGAGTACACCCTGGATTATCCCATTTATATAAAGAACAAAACCCTGGCAAAATAATCCCTGCTTTTAGAAATCAGGATAATGGTTACTTTTGGATGGGTAATAATATGGGGTGAGAGACACGGGAGGGGCTTCTAGGATGCTGGTAATTTTCTGTTTCTTAATTTGAGTGATGGCTACATGAGCATGTTCAGTTTGAGGAAACTCACTGAACAAATATACTTATATATACATATCTGCATTTATATTATATTTCAATAAATCTAAAAACCATGCAAAGCTCCAATGATAAAATTCCACACATCAGCCACCAGATGAAGATGGACTGGTGAAACACAAGTTACACAAGTGTTTGGAAGTTGCTGCTTCACCTAGGGGTGAGGTTGGGTCTATACATCGCACATTGAAGCTAGTTCATTCAGTCAGCAGTCCTGAGGAAAAGCTTTGCTAAGCAAATGTGCTTCAGAAGGTGACCAGGAGGGGTGGCTGGGTGACTCAGTCGGTTAAGCATCTGGCTCTTGATTTCAGCTCAGGTCGTGATCTCACAGTTTGTGGGATCAATCCTTGCATCAGGCTCTGTGCTGACAGTGTGGAGCCTGCTTAGGATTCTCTCTCTCCCTCTCTTTCTCTGCCCCTCCCCCAAGCACACACATACTTTCTCTCTCTCTCTCTCTCTCTCTCTCTCTCTCTCTCTCTCTCTCTCT